>NW_017257888.1:8707-15599 GCF_001594055.1 Mycetomoellerius zeteki | reverse complement strand
TTCATTTGCTTCTGCATCTTCATACAAATGCTCATTCTGATCATTTTCTTCTTCTGCTAAGAATGAAATTCCTTGCTTATTCATCATTATGAAATCTCTCTGTTCTTCTTCTTCCGCTTCTTCTTCATTTCTATATTAATAATTCTTTTTTATTTATTTTAATTAAATTAAACAAAAACATTAAATTAAATAAAAAAATTAAATTTTATTTTATTTCTTCATAAAAATGAAGAAATTAAAAAATATTTAAAGATATTTCATCTTTGATTAAATACTCACGGATTATTATGTGTTATGATATCCATAACGCGATCACGCCATCGTCTTTTTCCAATATCACTCAAAGATTTTCTTGACATATTTATAGTCGCTTTAAATTAGATCTTAAATGTGGCTTCAAATGAGAAATAATAATAGCCGAATTCTGTTTGACGTTTTTCCATGCAGCTTCTCCATTCAGGCTTAAAGCTGATGTATGGGATGGCATATGATATGTCATCACAGTTATACAAAAGTGGAGTTATTGGAATAATCGATCGATTAATATCAATAATAGATCGGTCATACATAGGCTGCGTTCCACTTAACGCTCGCAACGCTCGCGAGCATCGTTTGTCCTTGTTTAACATTTGATAAACGACAAGGATGAAATGATTCCACGAGCGTTGTGAGCGTTTAGTGGAACGCAGCCTTATATGAATAATATCGCCCGGTTAGCCGCTGAGTTCGTCGCGTAGCAACCTAGCTCTTTTATTTTATTATTATTACATGACTGCGTATATTTATATCATATCGCTGTGTTTAAGTGCGTAATATTGTTATTAGCTGTGAATATATAACTGTGACTGTGTTTTATGTGAAAACATTAATTGTGCACAATAATAAAGATAAGAATTATATGATGCGTGGCAAAACAAAGTTTGCATTGATCTGGTGGGTTGATTCTTCATACAAAGATGTGGTACCATTATTAAGAATTCCTAAAAAATTACGAAATGTTGGTGATACAACCTCATTGTCATGGAAAGATTATAAAACTAATAAAATGATAAAAGCAGATGCAAAAATTCTTGCGATTGATTGTGAGTATTTATGAATTAATTTATCCTTAAAAATAATTAATAAATAAACTACGAGCCAAGCTAGGTGTTCATTGCTAACTCTCTATCTTACATTTAATATTTAAAAATTAAAATACACAAACATTTTCGTTATCGGGTCATTCTTAATATGAAACAAAAATTGTCGTTATAAAATTATTTCATCGGCTTATTACAATTCTTATGCATTGTGATAACATAGATGTTACGCAGTCGCTTTTTTCGATTTTTTCCACTAGATTATAATGTATTTTTTTAAAAGTTTCCAAGATGCCTTGCTTAATCCATTGTAATACGAATATTTAATATCTAGATAGATAAGTCAGCTCTTACGTATGTAGTTCATCTTTAAAGCTTCTTAAAATCGGAGTAAGTCAAGAAATTAATAAAATAATGTTACATGTGTCATGTTTCTTGTTAAAAAAAAATATTTTGTAATAAGCGGATGAAATAATTTTATAATGACAATTGTTTCATATTGAGAATAACCCGATAACGGATCGAAATTGTTGGTGTATTTTTTTGGAATATTAAATATAAGACAGTTAGCAACGAACATCTAGCTTGGCTCTTAGTCCCTTTATATTAATTATTTTTAATTTTAATTATTTGAGCTTTTTTATAATTCCTTATTTTAATTTATCCTATTCTAAATTATACTAATTTATTCTGTTAAATTTTACTGAAAATGACTTCTAGAATTTAAAACAAATTTAGAGTTGAATAGTGTATTTGTCGATTTTTTCACGTTAACATTTTTAATAAAAAATCCTGAAACTTATTGTAGGTTTTTTCTATTTGTTTATTTTTAGGTGATGAGATTAAATTGAATAATATGATTGTTAATGATACTGGAGAGATACACAACATGTCAGAAAAAATTTTTTCATCTACAGTTCTAAAAAAAAAGAAAAATTTATCACAGCAGTTAAATTTTACAACTAATATTAAAAAGTCAAATGACATGCAATTAGAAAAAAAAATTGAAAATGATCCTTCGATTATCAATAAAGACAATTCTGTCTCTTTTGCAAGTCTTCAAAATAAAGAATTGCACAGAAAACGTTCTCAATGCCCGTCAACAGTGACATCTCAAGTGTCGTTACAAGTATCACAAATAAAAGCAAATAATCCAACACAAACTGTACCTTGTAACATTTCGCAACAATGTGCATCTATGCCTAATCATTCCTATCAAATGGCAACAGGAGAAAATTATACAAATGCTTATCGAAGTTTAGAAGAAACCGTGCCATCATACAACATTTCATCGGAAAGAGATCTTAAATCCCAACATCGTTGTGGGAGGTCATTCGATGAATCATATACTTCAGAATACTCAAGTTTACAAAAAATGTCATTGGGACAAGAGTCTGATGAAGTAAGTCGATACAACCATTCGAATTTATATGATCAATATGAAAATTCACAAATAACGCTTGCACAACAAGAGTTAAGTACAGGAAAATTTAATGACGATTATAATTTTCAACCACTATACGAAGCAGAAAATATTGATCCAAGATTACAGATTCAATCACAAAACAATTCTGTTGCGCAAAATTTTCAATCAAGTCCATCAATACTAGAATTCACTGCAGTAAAAAAACACAATTACAATGTTAAGTTGAATCATCAAGGTGTAAAAGTCCAAGAAGTTCAAAGTTTGCCAAAAAATGCTGAATATTTACAAGAACATACAAGATCGAATAATGACTACAATAATCGGACAATTCAAGCAGAGTCTTTTATTAATAATAACAATGAAAGTTCTTCTAACTCTGCAAAAACTACAGCCTTTGATACAGCTAAGCAATCTGATTGTGAGTCTACTTCTACAACAGATGCACGTTCTTCTATATTAGATGAAGAAAATTTACAAAACTCAGCTAATATATTAAAAGAACTGGTACCAGGGAATGGTAAGTATTACCTAGGCTGTGTTCCACTTAATATTCGCAACGTTCGCGAATTTCGTTTGTCTTTGTTTAATATTTGATAAACAACAAGGATAAAATGATTCCACGAGCGTTGTGAGCGTTAAGTGAAACGCAGCCCTAATAAATATTACCTAACAACATTCCGGTTAAGAGAACATTCCAATATAATTACAATATAATTAATTTAAAAAAATCTTTTATACACATATCAATCTGACATGAAAGTATTGAAGAAAAATTTGAATATATAAATTTTGAGAATATTTAATAATAGTTTATATATTCTTATATATTTTCAGTTACAAAAAGAGATATAATGTATCAAGAATTACTTTTAGCATCAATGAAAAAATTATATGAAATGCAGCAAAAATCGAATGATGATTCAACAGCAAATTTCTCGGTATGATAAATAATACTATACATGTTTAATTACACTATACATGGTCTAATTACAAAATCTTGATTTTAATAAAAACTAAAATAACTTGTTACTTTTTTATTATATTATACATAAACGGGTACAGCATTAAATAAATCTATGTAATGTCCTTAAGAAGTTACATGTTACAATATCTCTCTATTACGATCAATATTATATAAAAAAGCTAGTTTCATGGAAAAGAGCATAAGTAGAGAGTTGTGCCTTTATTCCATCCTTTTAACTACTCTGTAAAAGATTCGACATTATTTCTAAGTGTACACCGAGAAAGTCATCAGTTTTTTGAGAATAGGCCGCCATTTTTTTTTTCGAGTCATTAACAAATTGTCATTAAAAATAACTCTGAAATTACAAGCAATTATTTTTCATTATACGGGCTAGTATAAATTTCAAATCAAATCTCAATAAACGACTTTTATATTTTGTGCACTAAGAATAACATATCGCACTTATTTTATAGAATCAAATTGTAATCTATTTTACTTGTATGTATGTTCGTTTTGAACTGGCACCTTTACTAATAATATATCAGCTACTTTTCATGGTAATCTATTATTTTAGATAATCATTTAAATTTTTAAAGGTTTAAATTTTTGAGGATCTTTTTTTGAAATGGCCTGGTCTTTTTATTTTTATGATTTTTTAGGGTATACTATGTGTAGAAGAAATTGCAAGAAGAGACTTGGTTTACATAAAAATACTTATTCACACTTACAAAATTTTAATATATTTATTATTTTTACATGTAAATATAGCTACCTGCTTGGTATTTCAAGAAAGGAATGAACATGGTAAATTTAATCTTTATAATAATTTTTTAGTTATTAAACACTTTGATAAAACTGTTCATCAAATTTAATGAATTTATAGGTTGAAATATCACCGTACAGTGGATTTTTCCTCCCTGAAAGCAAATTTAATTATATAAAATTAAAATACGAGACACACCAAGATTGGCGGGTGATAGTTCGTGAAACTCTTCTTGATGTTTACGGAAATACTGTAATGAATTATAGCGCAACTGCTAAACGGGGCAAAAGACCGCCGATTAGCCAACCATTATTTAAGGGTTTGTTTAGTACGTATTATTATATTGCTTGTACATAAAAAATTTACAACACTTCAATATAAATGATTCTGCAACTTTTGAATATAAATATAGAATTTAATTTTTAATTTTCCAGGCTGGATAAACAGTATTTCACCAATTCCAGTTGATAAAAAAGATTTTATTGAATGTATTAATAAGTTTACTTCAAACAAACGAAAGTATGCTAAATCACCAGCGAATATAACATCAAAAAAACAAAAACTTAATCCAGGTAAACAATTTCGATAAATATGCCGATGAAGGAGCGCCCTCTGATGATCTTGACTTTGACATATGACATATGTTGTTAAGATCATGACCCTGAATAATTTTTAAAAGATTTTAGCTGTCGCTCGTTGTTCGTTAAAAAGTTATAAACAAAATGAAATAGAATTTATTTAATAGTACTAATTTTCCAATGATTTATTTATTTAATACTTTATGCTTCTATAGGTATAAATAAGTCTAAGACTGTTCGTTATCAAGATAACAGATGCTCGAATGAAAACGTTCATGTCTCACGAGTAGATAATCAACCAGTGATGATTCCTCTTACAAAACCGCAAATTACCGAAAGTAAAATACTTTTCAATATTTTTTATGGTATACCTACTTAAAATTAATATATAGAATGTTGATTAAAAAATTTTTTAATTGCAGATTCTAATTCCCAAAATAAGGAAACATATATTTTAACGCAACTATAATATAACACTGCCTAAAATTTAAAAAATAAAAAAATATGTTCAACCGATATATAAATATATAATGTACTCATCAACTGTTTTTTTATTCAAAATTAAAGAATTTTTTAAATAAAAATTAATATTAAGAAATGTTATAAAATTATTGCTTTTGCCTCGTAAATAATATTTATTTATGGTCAATAATGTACTTTGATAATGATAAGATAAATATTTACATTTAAGATATAATTACTTATGATTAATGAAAGAATTTAATAATGATAAAATAATTATTTATTTGCTTAACAATGTATTTAACTCAAATGAATATAATTAGCCGGTTAAATACTTAAAGATATAAAAATTGATATCTATATTAAATTCAATTAAACAAAAACCAACTTAATCAATTATTTATTTGAGTTAAATTCATATTTTATTAAGTAAAGAAATAAGGATTTACCATTATCAGATATTTTTTATTATAAATAATAATTTTTTGAACATGAAGGATTTTAAAGCTCAAAGTAGGGGCTGCAAAATATTAAAATTAGAGGAGATAGAGGGTTTTACAAGATTGACTTAGAGCTCCTCGTATAAACCTCATTGCAGTGAATTTGGAAATAACAGCTAGTTTTAGACTTAAAAAAGGAGTTGGAATTTAATACAAATATAAGCATTTGACATACTCCTTTAATCTTCTTAAACCTATTTTTAATTGAGAAATTGAAGAATTAAAGAAGGTTTAAAATTTCGACTCGGGAAACTATCCAAGAATATATTCTCAAAAGGATAAATTCCTATTCAAAGTATTTGTGACGATATAAGGCCGAGAGCAGATAGGCGCGGAGCGCGCCGCGGCGAATGCCGGTCTGCTCCGAGCGCGCGCCCGTCCCTCGATCCTCTTACCCTATGGCTTTTCAAAACAATACTTAGGAGCCTTTGCTGTGTGTGTCGTTGAGGGCATTGAATTGTCGATTAGTTCTGTTCGAATTTTCGGTACGTTCACATTGTAGAAAATCATGTCAAGTTATCCGAGACATAAAAAAGTGCAGACCGATCGAAGCTCCAGGCCGCACAAACGTAAATTTCGCGGTAATCAGTACACACGCAATGATGATGACGATTAAACGAGAGTGCTAGCGCGAAAAAATTATCGACTTCAACGTCAGATGTCATAATAAATCCGCTTCATTATTATCGAATAGTGGACTTTTTGACGGTGTTTGGTGCAATTGCCGAAATTGTAATCTGCAGATCGTGTAAAGGGAATGTCAAATTTGAAGAATGTGGCCATCGGGGAGTAGGTTTTAAAATTATTGTGTCGTGCAGATGTGGTCGTAGAGAAATCAATTCTGGACCGCTAATAAATACCGGATATGAAATAAACCGTCGGATCGTTTTTGTTATGAGACTAATTGGCATTGGACGAGAAGGCTTGAATGTATTCTGTGGTCTTATGGACTTGTGCCAAGGCTTGACGAAATCATCGTACCAAAAGATAGTGCAGCACATTTATGCGGCGTCGGAAAAGATGTTCAAAATAATATGTCAGAAAGCGGTGAATGAAGAATGCGAGAAAAATGAAAATAAAGGACGAATCGCAAATCATTTAAAAGTTTCGGGAGATGGCT
>NW_017257888.1:2975-7744 GCF_001594055.1 Mycetomoellerius zeteki | reverse complement strand
TAAAAATGCATAATTTGTGTTCAAACTACAAATAATCATCATTATGCCTCTTTTTCGGAATTTTTTAGGTTCATATAGAAGATATACATGTCTAAATTAATAATCAGTTTAATTTTTTCATTTCAGACAAGAATTGCGAGCGGCATCGTGTACGCAGATGGACAACTCCAGAGCCGAGGCGCTCCACACAATAGCCTCTACATCCGTCATTTTCTATTAAATTGCTCCATAAAAATTCACTTTATACCCTTTTAATACATATTAAAATGAGGCATAAACGTTTAAGAAGTTTAATTATTTTTTCCCTTCTAAAAAAATTCCCAAAATATTGCTATTTTTTGGCCTTGTAAAGCAGACTACTTAACTAGAGGATATTTGCATAGTTTGCTATCGTATGATGGCATTACAACGCATTTGCACTGTATCATTTCGGGGAAAATAACTACACATTCAGGCGTCATTTCCATGATACTACAGAAAATGTTAGAAGAGACATTGATTGAGCGACTTTGACAAATAGTATCATTTATTAATAAATGAAGACGCGTACCTAACAAAATGCATTTCATATGATTGGATTGAAGAATCTTAACTATAAGTACATGAGATATAGAGACCACTGTTTTATTTTGCAAGTAAACAATATTATTAATGCGTCTTCTCATGCGTTCATATCCCTGTACATGAAATAGAATATTTTTATAAATAAATCTACGAGCAAATTTGCTGATTTTGTATCTGTTCTTTCAAAAAGTTTTCCACAACAACTTTTTGAGTTAACGTTAACATAATATAATCAGACTTACCAAATAATCGTATGTGATCACCATATGCTATGCAGTTACCAGATGTAAGCTTCCGAAAAGTCAACGCTTCGTACAAAGATTTGGCAAATAATGCATTATTATTATTTGATGAGAAAACTTCTGTACCCTTTTCTTTAAAAGATTATAGTCTTAAATAAACTTTACAAATTTGCTGGGGTACTGCTTGAGAACTCCGAAACATCTTAGCTAATATATCATTGTAATGTTCATATGGAAAGCAAGATACAGCCCACAAATCTCCAAACTGTTTCATACTTTTAGGAATATGGAGAAATAAATGAATGTAAAATTCTTATTTTCTCCGTTTTTCCACCATTGAACCATAGTTTTTACAACACCAAGTAAAATACAATGCATATAATCAGGCACAAAAGATATTATTATATTAAATAAAGGAAGCAGGAGAAGGATGGATGCATTCCATTTTGAACCTTCCCAGTTTGCATGACGGTTTTGGTATCTTGCACGTGCTGTTCGTGAGTTCGTAATTGCCCTATATCATCACGATAAACCCTTGCTTTTCCACGACCAACTTCACACTCCTCTCCTTCATTCAGACAAAAAGAACATCTTTGTTTGCCTCGAAATGTTTTTATTTTTTGGAGCATTGGTCTTGCTTGAGAATCAACTGAGGCTATGAGAGTGTGAACTTTTATTTTAGCTTTATCTTCATAGCCTGGAATGACATACTCCAATCCTTCATTATGTAGTATACTTAGTTCTTCAACAAATGGTTTTAAGAATATATTCATGTCAGGTTTAGATCCGTACCATAATCCGCAGAGTAAAATATTTTCTTTACGAGTTTGAAAAGGTAAGTTATTTATAGCTACCTGGATAGGCCACAAACTTACTTTAGATGACTTAAAAATTTGTACTCCATCAATGTGTTCCACTGTAATGTGAGGTCTTTCACTGAAATAATATTATCTTGTATTAATCTTTTATATACTTCGCCACTGTGGACATCACTTTGGCCACTTATACGTCCCTCTTGAAGTATAGAATGTATATGGTCATCTTGAAGTAGTCGAATCAACTGATCTTGTAATGGAATTTGAATAAAAAAACATTGTTGCCGCTTTAAATCATCCATTATACAGTTCAATCCACAACTGCAAATTATTATTTCACTTTCGTCTGAAAAATTAACTATACTCTTGCAACCAGAGCAAAAGAAATGTGTTATTATATTAGGTAGCTTAGGAAATTTTTGAAGGGGGGGGGGAATAAATGTAATGACTTATGTTCTTGTCTTGGAAGGTGACAATCTATCAGATCTATAAGAGATTGAAGAGCAATATCAGAGAGTCCAAAACGCATAGCATAAGTCATAATTAATAACTCACTTTCTTCTTTTGTAATGCTACAACCCTCATATAAGGGTTTCCTATCCGAGTTAATACGTTCGAGATTTTCTGCTTGAAATATGCTTTTATCATTCACAAAATCTTCATACACACTGGCACCATCATTATCAGAAATGCTACTGTCTTCTAAATCAATCACTAGTAGTCACTATTATATAGGCTTGCACATTCATTACTTTGAATATTTCTTTCGTTACCATCTTCATTATTGTAATTATCACGTTTTTGCATTGTAAAATACAATCCTTCTTCATTTTGCTCAAAGATATGTTGTTCGAATTCCTCTTCGCTGTTTGAAGAGCTTTTCGAATTCTGATTTGCCTGCTGTCAAAATATGTAGCATCAGTTATAGAATTCCAGTCCATGACTTCATCAATGTTATCATTATCCGATAATGCATGCTAAAAAGAAGTTTTTTCAAACTGATTTAACTTTCTTATCAATTTCTGTAGACAATAATATAACATAATCATACAATTTTATTTCATTTAATTTCATTTTAAATAACGCATTATATATCATTGATATTGCATTACAAATAATTATTATATAAATTTCTGCGTAATTAAATGAGAATTAATTGAAAATAAAGAAAAAATTTTTACTAAAATTGTATTATCCAATTATCGTGGGTAATTTTACATAAAAAAAAATTCAATATTAATTGTTGTAATTAAAATTTATAATAGATAAACTGTTTTTAAATAATTGTTAACCACACACAACAAACACATAACCAATATCATATATATTTGTAAATAACTAATAACACTTATTTATAGCATCACATATGAGATCACATTAGATCATGTGATCATATTAGATCACATTAAATAATTTGATTTATTTTAACATTATAGGAAAATCTAAGAATGTTCATTAACCTCGTTGCGTTGGTTAACTGCATGCTGTCGACGACGAAGAGTAGTGTCGGGGATAGGAATATTTAAATTTCGGAGGTATTGTTTGTATGGACCTCGGCGTGACATTTCTTTTAATAAAAAAACAACTATCAATTCGTAATTTTATTATTTGAATTTAGAGTTGGTTCCTTCAGACTCGTACAGTTTACTATAATGTTAGCCGGAGATCAGGGCCGGAATTCTCTAAACGTCTTATCGATGATTGTCGCTATCGTTAACTAGCGACAGCCAATGTCAGGATAATCCTGGACGAAAGCGCGGCTCTCATTGGCTGTCGCTAGTTAACGACAGCGACAATTGTCGATAAAACGTTTAGAGAATCCCGCAACAGGGCCGGCAACTTACCTCGCCTGTGGGTGTGGAATTTTTGACTAACGAAAAAAGGGGGAGGTGTAAAATGACTTTTATTTTTTATTTATTTTGTGCTATTTGTTACCGTCCCCTTTTTTACAATTGCGAATCGCGCTCTGTCTAGTCGATACGGGATCATTTATATTGGCCGTAATTGTAAGAATTGATTAATCATATTCGAATATATTCCCATCTCATTCAATTGTAAGAGAGGAATGCTCGATTGTGATTAGTCAATTCTTACAGATAACGACATACGGCACATAGCCAGTATAAATGATCCCTAAAAGTTGAATCTGCTATGCGCGCAGTTGTACTGCCAATTACAATTAAATATCGGTCGGCATCCGCGTATACAACATTTTAAAAAGTTCAGAGTTGATTTTTAATCCAATTTTTGGATTTTTTTGGTGTGGATTTCCACACTATAGTTGCCGGGTTTGGGTCGACATGCACACAACATTTAAAAAAATCACATATGATTTTTAATCCAATTCTTGGATTCCTTGGGTATGGATTTCCACACTATTCTAAATTTTGGGTGTGGAGTGCTCTACGACTCCACACTATAATTGCCGAGCCTACCGGAGATATTAGAATATTGCCCCATATAAGGGCCCGAACATGCTGTTTTTAACCGTACACGATATTGCAATTACTGCAGACAACGCTATTCGGTCATGCGCAGATCGAATTTATTTCTATAACTGGAAAAAGTTTGAACAATTGCTGCCACAGAATGTTTATCATTTAAGTGTTATGTGCTGGGCTGGCAACTTAATATGCTTTTCTTTTAGAGGACACACTCGGCACAAACATCGTTCTATCTTTATCATTCGTTGAATGTCAAAAAGGATAGAACCATGGTGGAATTATAGAAGGTGTGTCGTTGCGCATAATGGCGGCGTGGTATGAAGGCGGGACAGAAGGGGAGGGACATATTTTGTCAACTGATCACGAAGGATCTATTTTATGCGCGTGGAATTTAAATGTTCACAGAAGATTAATAAAAACAGTATTAGAAATTAAAATAACAATAGTAGTATAGTAGGGCGGGTTCTAACTCAGGTCCTCCGAGGGGGGAGCGGGGCGCGGGGGGGTATTCGTAGGCGCGGGGAGGGAAGGGAGGGGATATCGCGGGGAAGACTGAGCATGGTGACGCGATCAGTGGTATCGCTGTTTATGTAAACAGCGATACCATTGATACGCGCCGCCCCCGCCGCCGCCGCCGCCCTTCCCAAAATGCGTTGTCCCCAAAATGCGTTGTCCCCAAAATGCGTTTAAATAGCTCGACGAGG
>NW_017257888.1:1614-1864 GCF_001594055.1 Mycetomoellerius zeteki | reverse complement strand
AGGATCTGTACACACTGCCGTACGGAAGCTTTCTATACGTCGAGGGAAAACTGACGAAGAACAGAGTGGTCGAAGGTGTTAACGTGGTATTGGGGAACAATTGCGTCGCGTTCCTCTTCGATGAGATTCGTTACGAACTCAACGATGTGGAGATTGATCGTAACAGAAACATGGGCATAACTAGCACGCTTAAAAACTATGTAACGGTTGTCGTCCGACAAAAGCGTGATTCTGCGGAATGCCGGCTGGG
>NW_017257888.1:0-323 GCF_001594055.1 Mycetomoellerius zeteki | reverse complement strand
CTGCGCTTTACAAAATGTATTGAAAATATATAACTGGTGGTTGCAAAAGAATTTTTAAATAAAAATATGTAAACGTACTTGTTATGTATTTCTTTTTCCCTTCCCCTGTAATACATGTATGTATGTATGTATGTATGTACGTATAAACATAGATAAACTCGCGAACGAAGAAAATACGTAGAATATAAAACGTGTTGTAACAAGTTTGCAATTCCTGGAAATAGGGGTGGGGATATCCCCTCTTAGATTTCAAAAAGTATCACCATATACGTTGCAATTTATAAACATAGATATACTCGCGAACAAAGAAAATACGTAGAATA
>NW_017257887.1:19012-21952 GCF_001594055.1 Mycetomoellerius zeteki | reverse complement strand
TATTATGTTCAATAAAATGAATCATATTCTTTTTTACACAATTATTACTAAGGAATGAGTTATGGAAGCATTACTATAAGTATTATAAAGTATGAATATACATTTATATGTATGTATATGTGTTTGCACGCACGCACGCACGCACAGGTATATTTAACAAAGGATTATAAACTTACACAGTGGAATCTTCTATTTGCACCGATTCCAACATTTCGTCAAATACAAAAGTGATAATTTCTGATTCATCATTTTTATTTAAAATTGTAACTTGTTGTTTATCATTTGATATTCTGCAAAGAGATATTATAAAATATTAAAACTTATTAAATATATCAAATATACTAAATATTAAATCGTCGAAGTTAAAAATTAAATTATTATTTAACTTCATAATTTATTAAATAAACTATAACCATTAAACATATTTATGATAAGAATTAATATTAATTATACAAAAATTTAATTTATTAAAAAATTCAAAAATTACAACTCTATAGTTAAAAACATTAACCTTTTTAATGTCAATGTTTTATATATATTTTAAAATATTTTCATTTTAATTGCTTAGATCATGAAACAAAAAAAATTTATAAAATTTAATAGAAAATATAATAAATACTGTTATAAAAAATTAAATAGAAAACACGCACGCACGCACGCATGCACATTTATATTAAAATACAATAATATATCTATTTTTCTTTCAATTCTACCAAACCTAAATTAAATTAATAATATGTTTACTAATTAAAATACAAATATATAAACAAATACACATACAATTTACCAACGTAAATAAATTTTTCTGTTTTTATTTTGTAAATTAAATTAAATTAGTATAATAAATCAAGATTCTAAAAATTATATACAATACTTTAACACTTTAATTACAAAAATTCTACTTTCATATTCTAAAATATTTATATTATTAAAAATTCTTGTAACTTTCTCTAACATTTCACAAAATCTTCTTATCATTATTTATTATTGAAATAAAATAATTACAATTTTCTTAATATATATATATATACTTACGTGGTTTTTCTTTTGACGACATTGTAGACATACTTTTATTTAAAATCCGTTTTCGAACTGAAGTCTATTGTTGATTTTGTGACTTTGACTTTGTCACTTTGTTTACGGTTGTGCGAATAATAACTCACATAAAGCAAGGCATATTTATGCAGGAAGATATCTCCAACGCAATTTACCGTTTCGTCAAACATATGTGAACATCCATCTATATTTCGGATACTAAGACGTTTAGAACAAATGTTTATATGGACTTTTTCATTTGAAATAAACCAAAGAATCGCTCTGGTGAGTATGGCAACATACTTAACTGACACCTTGTATATATAGGCATAACGCATAATGCATAGTGCATAAGGGAATCGATCAATCGAAATTCTTCTTTTCCATGGAATGGGAGGAAAGAAAAGATTCTGATTAGTTGATTCGCTTATGTATTATGCGTTATGCGTTATGCAAGAGTCTGTGCTGCAGCCTTAATGCATAAGAAAATAAATCAATAAAGCGGGGAGCACAGACTCTTGCATAACGCGTAACACATAAGGCATAAGAAATTCAACCAATCATAGTTCTTTATTTCATGGAAAAGAAGGAAACAAAGGATTATGATTGGTTTATTTTCTTATGCATTATGTGTTACGCATTATGCAAAAGTCTGTGCTCTCCGCTTTAAAGTCCTTCATTTCCTTTCTTTCCATGAAATAAAAAACTCTGATTGGTTGGATTTCTTATGTCTTATGTGTTATGCGTTATGCAAGAGTCTATGGCTGCGTTCAGCAGAGAAAGCAGCTTTGTAACTGTTGTAAAATTCTTCAATACGATTGGTTCTTGCTTTTGGTTCCTGACAGATCTATCAGCCTATGCTCTCCGCTTTATCGCGCGGCGGAAGTTGGCGCGATAACCAATCAACGTCTCGCCGGCAAGACGTTGATTGATTATGACATCAACTTCCACAAATGTTTCCGCGTTCTGTATACAAGAACCACAAAATGCAAATTCACTATACTAAAAACAAATTTACTGCTTTAAAAACATAAAATTATTCCAAGAAAGTAATTTATATTTTAAAATAGATAATATACTTTTAAAACGATATAATTTTCACTCACAACATATATTACGAATTAAAACCGCAACGCAAGCACAGTATAAGAAAGCTCTCTCGACACACGCATAACACGTAATACAACTGTCAATAACCTGCACGCAAAATCTCGCAGTGACGATACGTGCAGCCGCACGTCGCGAACTCGCTTCGATCACACGAGACGGCCAATCGCGAGCGCGGAAAAGGGTCAACAATGCACGAGCGAGAACAACGCACTTCAGGGTCAAAATGACTTTTTTCATTAGGGAGGAGAAGGAGGAGGAAGGATTTTCCTTGTTTGATGAAAACTTCACAAGCTAAAATAAGAATAAACTGAAACAAGCTTATTAAAATAACAATAATAATCTTATACCTTTTATATTGTAAAAAATAAATAAATTTCTAATTCACACATCTTATATATTTATTTATTGATATTAAAGTTATGTTATGTAAGGCCGGAATCAGACTACACATTGAAGATTGAGGTTGAAGATTGAAGATTAAAATTTGACCAGTGAGGACAAAGGAATTTTAGCTCCTATTGTTTTGATTGGTCAAATTTCAATCTTTCAATCTTCAATCTCAATATTCAATGCGTTGTCTGATTCCGGCCTTACATTGGCTATTATATTCCAAAATTGACTATCAATACTATAGATCTATATTGCACGTAACGTAAACTATTTTCAGTATGTTAGCAGTAAATATACTTTATTTATTAATATTTATCTATTTATTTATAATTATGTTAATCCGTATTATTAGTTCGTAAGAGAAAATAGAGAAATATCAAAAAAGAGTTAATTGTATGCGAATTA
>NW_017257887.1:4115-17582 GCF_001594055.1 Mycetomoellerius zeteki | reverse complement strand
AAATATAACCTCGCCCGTAATATAACAACTCGAGACGTCAGTCGCGAATTACGCCGCGCACTCGATCGAGAGACCCGGATTAATAGTTTTTTATTTACAATAAACCAATAATAATTGCTATTCTCTAATATATATATATATAATAATATATGATCAAAAAATAATATATAATAATAACCTCGTAACGACAACTCGATACGTCAGGTATCAGTCAAATCGCGAATCTCGCCACCGGCGACACTCCAGCTCGCGATCGAGACCCGGAGATCCAATCCAACCAATCACGTTACTGTTACTGCCATTGTAAACGACGCTTAATATTTGATCTACAGGTAAAACGCAAACTTCTCGCGTCCTCATGACTTTTTTTATTAGGGATAACTTCAAATAATTCGTGAACAGTAACAATACGGCCAATATGGCTTGTAGTAGTAATCTGTTCCTTAAATTCTCTTAAGCGGTACTGAAATCAGTAAAGTTTTAAGCTTCGCTTTAAGCAAAAAATAACGGTGCAATCGGGCCTAGAAGATTCCAATAATTGAGGTGGGAACAATTGAAAAAAAATCTATTTGAAAAAAATGCGTTCCGTAAAAATTACTTATCACGATAACACATATAAGAAAAAAATTGAATTGTTTCAAAATAAAGAAATCCGATAGCATATAACAATTATAAAAGAGCATTCTGTCTTATTATACCTTTCATTAAAATGTACAGCTCTCGTATATAATTTATGTCTTAAATGTAAAATAAAACTTTACATGCTATCAATATAATAAACAGACAATAAATATAATAATGCTTATTTCTTATTATCTGGTATTCAGATACAGAATATTCTACGTACATATTTTTTTGTAGAAATTAGTAAGTTCTTTGTAACCAATTTACTTTTGATCTCATATTTATCTAAAAAAGTTACTAAAGGTATTAAGCTATTTAATAGATTATTTTCCATATACATGATAAAATTATTATTCCAAATATCATTGTAGCACATGATGTTTTTTAATGACACTGTTATATTAATTCATATCAGAACAAATATATTTGTACGAAGCTAGTAACTCAAGTAATTTCTTATCTAGCATAATTTAAAGCAATTATTTATCAGTTTCAGTATTGTTTGTATTAATTAAATTATCTTTTGTATCTTTCACTTCTACTTCCAAAATTCTAGGACCATACAAAAGAACATATGCGCAATGCCAATCACCGCCTCCGCTGAGTTTTAAAACTTCTTCACTAGTAATGGCTGTAACAACGTCGTCATCACATTTCATCCATGTGTCACCCTTTTGTCGAATCCAACCGACATAATGACCGCTGCTGCTGGAACGTCCTCGGTGTGTCAAAACCGCTTGTAATTTGTAATAACCACTATTATTTGATCCCAAATCTGCAATATGCATATTTAAGTGTTCAATGTATTAAATTTTTAAAACATGACATAATTATTGAATTTTTTTCTCTTACCATCCTTAAACCAGAATGGTTCTTTTCTCATTTCTTTTTTTATACTATCTTCTGTATCTTTAATTTTTATGTTACAAGATTCCTCTACCAAAGTATCTTCATATTTTTTGAACTTTTCACGCATTGGTATAAGTTTGGTTTGAAGTTCAGAACTACATAATTCAAAAGCATCAAAATCCAAAGGAAATTTAACGTCCTTCAAAATTTTTGCATTAATTGCTTCTTTTTCCTTATAATAAAATCGTACAAATTGTATGGTTAAATATGCTGGTAGCCTACTAATTTTTGACTGAAAAAAGTACATTAATAAATACTACAATATTATAAATTTTTTTATCGCACACATACACACATACAAATGCACATACACGCATTAGGCTAGGTTCACAACCTTGCTTTAAGAGGCCGTAAACCGTAAGCTTTAAATTGTAAGTGACGATATATCGGCCACAGAACTTATGCGTTTAGGCCGTAAGAATTGGATTTTGCTCAATTCGCTTAAGTCTAACGGTTAAAGCCTAAAGACTGCGCAAAAACAGTTTAAAGACAGAAATTATTGTTACTTAATCTCTTTCTTCTTATGACTTAATGCTTCTTAAATCAAGGTTGTGGACCTAGCCTTATAAATTTTTATCATATATTAAAGCTATAAATTTCATGTACTAGTATTTAAGTAATTTTTTATTATATGCGGATAGCTCTTTTTAATATAAATACAAGTTTACTTGACACAAATTTGAGTATTAATAAATATATACATATACAGGGTCTGTTAAAAGTGTGGAAATTCCTTAATATTTCGGAAACTAAGCTACTTAAGAAAAATGTTTCAAACAAAAGTTGTAGGGTTTAAAAAATCTATTCACATCGGTTTGACCTTGGATGGCGTCGCCAAGGTCAGGTCAAGGTCAAATCGATTTTTCTTAATGGAACGCCGTATTTTTGATGCCAGAGTTTAATAATTGGTGTCAAAAACTTTTCAAAACACTGTAACAAAGTTATTTTTCATTAAGTACTTTTTGAGTTATAAAACTGGAGTCACAGTACCGCCGGCACTACTTCAGGTGTCCGACCAACGACTAAAACCTTTTGAATGTTGTTCAGGGCCATGACCTTGACAACATTTGTCAAGGTTAAGATCATTGGAGGTTATAAATCTTTTATTTTCATTTTTGTACTAAAAATTCATTTTTATGTAAATTACTTAATGAAAAATAACTTTATTGCAGTATTTTGAAAAGCTCTCGACACACCAGCTATTAGATTCTGGCATCAAAAATAGAGCGTCCCATTAAAAAGAATCGATTTGATCTTGACCTGACCTCAGCGATGCTATCCAAGGTCAAACCGATATGATCAGTAAATAGATTTTTAAACCCTACAACTTATTATATTTGAAACATATTTCTCAAGAATGCTTAGTTTCCGAAATATTAAGAAGTTTCCATACTTTAGATAGACCCTGTGTGTGTGTATGTATGTATGCGTGTGTGTATGTGCGTGAGTGATGTGTACATATACACTGCTCAAAAAAATTAGGGGATCACTTCTCCTCGGTAAATTTTTGCCCGTATTTGAACTGTAACTACTCAGTGAATAATTAACGTAAAAAAAAAGTTTAAAAAACGATTTTGCAGGGCAAACTCTCTACTATAAGGTGCTTTTATTCAATTTTTATTCAGTGTAATATTTAAAGACATGATGAGCTTTGAATAGGAACGTATTTGAGATACCTAAAATTTTAAAATTTGCAATCTTTCACCGACTAATAAAAAAATTGCCGAATGTAATCATTGATACCATCATAAAGTATAGACTTTGCACTTTCAACTGAAAAAAAAACTTTGTTCTACATCGATTATTTAGCGAGATATGACATTTTAAAGTAACCCCTAATTTTTTATGATTTCAGCACGATACCGCCGGCATTTGCGTAACCCGATGCGTACCACGAGGAGGTTGCTCGGTCGGATTTTGCATGCTCTATTGAGACTTGAATCTAATAGAGCATATATAAGACATGATGGAATGTCATTTGAGAAATCGTTGAAGATAGTCGACAATTATAGCAGACTTACAAGAGGTATTGCATCAATACGAGTTCAAGATTGCGTGGGATGATACGGCAGAAAGGTGGCAACACGCTTCTTATTAAAAAAAAATTAAAAAATCTACACGCACGCACGCACGCACGCATACACGCGCGCGCGCGCGCGATGTGCAAAATTCGACCAAGCAACCTCCCTCCCCGTGGTATATATCGGGTTACGCAAATGCCGGCGGTATCGTGCTGAAATCATAAAAAATTAGGGGTTACTTTAAAATGTCATATCTCGCTAAATAATCGGTGTAGAACAAAGTTTTTTTTTTCATTTAAAAGAGCAAGTCTATACTTTAAGATAGTATCAATGATTACATTCGGCAATTTTTTTATTAGTCGGTGGAAGATTGCAAATTTTAAGATTTTAAGTATCTCAAATACGTTCCTATTCAAAGCTCATCGTGTCTTTAAATATTACACTGAATAAAAATTGAATAAAAGCGCTTTATAGTAGAGAGTTTGCCCTGCAAAATCGTTTTTTAAACTTTTTTTACATTAATTATTTGCTGAGTAGTTAACAGTTCAAATATGGGCAAAAATTTACCGAGAAGTGATCCCCTAATTTTTTTAGCAGTATATATATATATACATATATATACACGAATATATATCGATGTAGTTGAACCAGTTTTTTACCCTATGGGAAAATTATCGAGTACACCTAATTATCGACCTAACGATATAGATCGGATGCGTAGATAACATCGTGCAAACTGCTAATTTGAGTGTGAAAACAGGCATGTTTAACATTGAGTTGTGAAAATTGTTATAAGATATTAAAAATGCGCCTTTTTTTTATTGTGCTCAGACCAGCAATTCGCACGACGTATCCATTTATCTGGGCCCCTATTCTTAAAAAGAAACGTATATGAAAAATTAGGGAAATACTATAGTATATGTTACATATAGTATAGTCTTTCGTATGTTTCTTTTCAAGTAGGGACCCTGATCTGTATCGCTGATTCGATAATTAGGTGCGAGGTCGATAATTTTCTCATAGGGTAAAAAAACTGGTTCAACTACTCTGATTCATCCTGTATATATATTAATATTCAAATTGTATTAATGTATACACATACATATATATATATATATAATGAAAAAATTTACCGTTTTTGTGTAAGTGGCATTTCTTCCAAGCGTTGGAGACATTTTTGTTATTTGCTCCTGCATTTTGTTTCTGAGTCCAAAATACATATGCTTAACATCAGTTGAAATAAAACAACTCAGTTGTAAGAATTCTTCTTTTCCAATAGTGGCTGATTCATCTTCAGATTCAGTACATTTCAACTCGTAATCAAATATACCCCCAAAGTATTGTTCAATAAATGATCTTGGTTTAGAAGCTTTACTATTATCTTCTGACACATCTGGATTGTTCTGTTACAAATATATAACGCTTCCAATGATGACTTTATAATTATAAATAAATAAGTAGTAAGATAATTTAGATTTAAAAAATTGCTAACATATATGTCTAATAACCTTTGCGGGCAACTTTTGTTGCAACATCCTAATTAACTCTGTCCAACATTCATTTGCATCTTGTTGCTGAAATACACCCTGTTCAGTTTTTTCTGCAAATCTTGGAAAAGCCAAATGTAGCATTTGAAGCAAAACAAGTGGAGCTCTAGCTGTTCCTTTGTCCATATTGTCATATAAATCTCTTAACGATGCAGTTATACTTTGTGCAGTTATTGATAAACTTGCACCTGTAGTCCAACCTCCTGAGAAAATTTTCAAGGCTTCTCGTAATTCTGGTACAGTTTTTAAACATTGTACCGTTGCATTTAGATAACATGTATTGCCAAGGTTAAGTAAACCAGATGGCAAATCTAAAGCAGTAGCCAATTCAGTTTCATTCATATCTTCCAAGAACACTGGCTTTTCTATTGGCTCTGTAGGTACATCTTCTTCCTTAGAACCCATCATAAGTATTGTGACACCCTAATATAATCAACAATGAATTATAAATCTTTTATTAAACATCATATACTAAGCTAGCTACAATTATTTATATATTGTTACATCTTTAAGTTTTAGATTGCCCCAATCATCATCTTTAAGTGTCATTCCTTTTAGCATAACTTTTTGTCTCTCTGGTTGAACCCCAGTCAATGCAAAGAGCTGTGCTTTAAATAATATTGGATCTTCCTCGGTATTGACTTCTACATTAGAAAAGAGTTCTTTGCCCCATTTCACTTTAACTGAAATATATTGATAATCTATGAGTAAAAAATGAACAAAGAAATTGTAAAAATATGACAAATTAGATGAATACAGTTGGAAAATATATTTTTCAAAATCTTCCACTATAAAGTTAAAAATTTTAATTGATGATATGATACAAATAATATCACATATATATATAAATAAAATAAAATTAGACACAGATAATCTAAGTTACATTATGAAGTTCAGTGTACAAATTAAGAATTAATTTTGTTGATTTGTCAATTACAGCTACATATATTTCAGATATATTTCAGATTACATTTTCCGCAATAAGTTTTAGAATAAAATTAGATTAGTTATTTTTAAATTGACACGTATTATATACAGCTAAAAAGATATAATATTGCCCATTCTGTTCGATTATTGAATAAGAATATAAACTTTTAGGTTAGAGACTCTATGATGGAAGAATACATACTTGTGTATTGAGGCATATTTGTTCCTTTTGACTGCAACTTGTCAATATGTTATACCTATAAAATATTGAATTAATGCAAAATTTTCTTTTTTAATAACAATTAAGTAAAGTGCCAAGTCAGATTCGCGATACTTACGTGTATCAAACATATATCACGGTGTCACCACAAAGAATCTTCTGAAATTTACCACAATAATAGATAGATGGCCAACTGTTCGCTTTGGAACAGCACTTAGGTAAAATAAAAGATACAAATGAATGTTAAGGTCCGGTTTCACCAACGCCGGTTACTTAATTGGCCATTAACTGACCAATCGTATTTGCTGTTTAGTAGAATTGACCAATTACGGTTGATAGTTAATCTCAATTAGGATTAATCGGCGTTGGTGAAACCGGCTCTATAAAGAGATTAAATAGAAGAAATTAATGGAAAGAAAATTCTGTCCCAAAAAAATAGTAAACAACTTTTGATATCATGTACATGTAAAATTTTGCATTCTAAATAATTGTAATGGTTCCTGCACACTGAACGCGAAAACGCTTGCTGCGAGACAAAATGTGACGCGGTAGCCAATAAGCTTACAGCTCGTAACATGTTCATTGGTTACCGCGTCGCATTTTGCCGCGCGGTAAGCATTTCTGCGTCCAGTGTGCAGGAGCGATTAAAATTTGTCGTTTGGACATATTAGCTTTTATGGCTGTAGGAGCTGTAAGCTTATTGGCTATCGCGTCACATTTTGCCGCGCGGCAAGCGTTTCCGCGTCCAGTGTGCAGGAACCATTACTTTCAAAACATTTAGGCCCTGCATACAATAGAAGGAATAAGGAATTAGGAATAAAGAATAAACGATTTCAATCTATCAGAAACCGTGTACTTCGATGTATTCGATTTCTGATAGGTTAAAATCGTTTAGTCTTTATTCCTAATTCCTTATTCCTTCTATTGTGCGCAGGGCCTTAGCCAACATCTTACTAATTCTATTATTTCCAACAAAATGAGTAGCTGATTAAGTTCTGTCATAAATCAATCTATTTTTTAATACTATTTTTTATGTACGTACAATTTTTTTTTCAATTTTTTCTTTATTCCTCTCCAATATCTCAATACGTACTTATTTAATTTTAAGAGTAACAATAGAACATGTGATACAACTAAATAATATAAATCTATTAATGACTACGTTTACACGGCCCGATTTACGCCAAAGTTATAACATCCGATGTTATGGAACTAATCAATCATAGCTATTTTTCTGAAGAATGGAATAACTGTAATTGGCCAATTTCGTAACATCGATGTTATAACTTCGGCGTAAATCGAACCGTGTAAACATAGTCAATATATGCACAGCAAATTCAGCCAACACAGTCCTTATAACAATTACAATCAATTGGTAAATTCGATCACTCGCACTACACTGGATCAGTGCATATTAAAGGACACTCGGGTGATGTTTTTCGAATGCAGCCCTAGTGTAGTGCAAGTGACTGAATTCGCTAAATATAAATTAAAACATCATATATGTATAAAAACCTAATATATTAAACAAAATAAGTAACGCTTATAATAAAATTTGGATTTATGAAATTTTATTTTTTAGATATACATATGGCTTTGCTAAGAATTGTATATAATATATATACATATTATATATATTGTGTGCGCGTGCGCGCGCGCAATTTGATCAATCACATTATCATAATTATATTATATATTATATATAGTACGGATCATATTTTGCATAACAAAGCATGCTTGCTATTGAATGCACAGTTAATGCATCATACATATTTGATATTATGAAGACATGAATAACATACAAAAAATACTAAAAGCGAGTTTCTAAATAAATAGAATAAAACAATAAATATTATAACTACCCAGATAACCAAGCGTGATTAATCATATCGAGCAAACTAATGCACTGCATGAGTGTTGAATAGTTGTTGTTTGTTTGCCGTCATCGTATCAAGTATCTTATCGTACTGAGCAACATGAATGATTATACAAGTATTTAGTTGATGGAATTTTAAAAGCAAGTAGTCAGAAATATTAGTATAGTATGTTATCAGCAATGTGACAGCAACATGACGACAACTGATGATAAGTTAATTTGCTGTAATCTGATATCGAATTCATATGAGTACAACCTAAGATGCACAATGATGAAGCACCTTTGCTTGAATTTCTAAAAATTGGTTGCTTCAACAGTTGTCTGCAACATGATGGCAACCTCAGAGGCATTTCACTATCTGGATATGTGATGTCTAACAAGAGTATCTGAACATGTTTAAAATAGTAGTAGTTGTCACGAAGCTAAGCCCAAACTCGTAAAGTTGCGTCCCAGCTTCCAGTAGACAGGGCAGTACCATCCGGAGAAACCCTTAGACACGAAACTCGGTTTTCATGCCCATATAACAGCGCCACTCGTTGACACTTTAAAGTATCCCATACATTCACTGTGTAATCATTGTATCCGGCGAAGAGTAAGCGTCCACTTATACTGAGATCAATCGCATTTGCTCCGAATATTATACTTTCTTTTGCATACACTGCAACTTCTCTATCAGCACGCAAATCGAACAAGCGACAAGTAGCATCGTCTGAACCTGTTGCCACTGCATCGCCACCTGGATGAAATCTTACCTATATGCACAAATATTACATATTAAGAGAAAGTATAAATATAAATATCAATTAAAAATATAATAATCACTTTTCAATCAGCAATATTAAAACACAAAGTGTTTGAAAAAATATTCAAATAATTTAAATATTACATACTGAATTAACGTCGGATTGATGTCCTTCAAAACTTTGCACGCACTGGCCACTACGCATATCCCAAATCAAGACAAGTTTATCACAACCACCAGACACAAACGTGTTCCCAGTTTCGCTTGGTGCTAGATCAATAGACATAACGTCGCTAGAGTGTCCTTGAAAACTCTGTAACAATTGTCCACTCTCTACGTCCCACAAACCGCATGTGCTATCTCCGCTGCCTGTTAAAATCTGCTGATCGCTGTTAGGAAATGCACAACATGACATATATGATGTATGCGTACCAACGGTCTTCTTGTGAGCCGAAACATCATCCTCCAGACTTAACTGATACACTGTAACTTTATTATCCAGACCTCTACAACATTTATATGAAACAATATGCGCAGTCATCATAAATCTGGTTTAATATCTTTGTTTTTATAATATATAAATTTCATCATGATCTATTACAATTAATATATACCCGCATGCAACTAAATCACCACTAGGACCATAAGCACACGCCATCACCCATCTGGTTGGCATACTGACGGCATGTTCCTTATTTGTTGTAAAGGCATCCCATATAATCATTCTTCCATCCTAAAATGATGAAGTAATATATATTATAGTTTATGTGTAACATGTAAAATAAAATGCTTGAGAAAAAGACTTAATTACCTGTGAAGAAGAAACAATATGACGCTTATCAGGAGACCAATCAGAACATAAAACTTTGGCTTGATGTCCTTTTAAGATACGTCTAGGTTTTACATTTATACAATTAATTGTTTCAAGTCTATCTGCTACACTGGCAACTGAAACAAAATGTGAAAAATATAATATAAAGAAATATATTGATTAGTATCAAATAAATCAATCATTTATTACACTTACGTGTAATATCATTTAACTTTTGTCGTTCATCCTCCAAGCGTTTCTTTAAGCATTCTGCTTCTTTCGCTAGCTTCTCTATATGTTCTAGCTCGGTTGCAGAGTCCATATTGTAACTCACTTACTGATCAACTCTTTAATATACAATAAATTTCACAAATAGATAGATATGGTCTTCTACACTAAAATTACATGTATGTCAAAGTTGTACACATACACCTATATGTATCGACTCTAATACGAAATATATATGCATCTTTACAATTCCCTTATAAGTCATAAATGATTCATTGTACAATCACAGCAATAGGCAGTTAATTGTTATTCAATTAGAATTATAAATGTAATTTGCTACATTCGGAATGCCATTTTTTCATAAGCGAAAAAAACGGAGATTCATGAAATTCTGACAGACACCGACATTGTTTCACGTGTCGAGACTCTTCTTATGTAATCCTCGCTCTTACTCGCTTATCGTGCGTTTGTTTTTAAAGAAAAGTTGTCATCACATGAGATAAACGAGGATAATCGATACAGCACGGCTAGTCGGATAGTGTCCCTTTCTCGCGAAATGAAATGACAATGAAGCGCGCCGTCGCGCCGGTGCAATGACGCTTGATGACGTTTCTGCTGCCTCTGCTGGGGCTTCTGCTTCCGCAATATGCACAACAGTTGAACAGTGATGCGAATTCCGGGCCGCTTGCAGCACGCGATCAGCGCCACCGGTCGGCGGTCTGGCGCAACCGATGGCAACACAAGCACGAGCCCGTGTCCGTGTGACTTGGTAGTTGGGAGCGTGCCGACTATACTCTGAACGAGTGCGAAAAGGTTTGAAAAGATTGTGCATTGCACAATCCATTCCACCTAAAGCCCATGGCACATACAAAAACGTAAGGCCGTAAGGCCGGAATCAGACTACGCATTGAAGATTGAGGTTGAAGATTGAAAAATTCAAATTTGACCAATCGAAACGAAAGGAGCTAAAATTTCTTTGTCCTTATTGGTCAAATTTCAATCTTCAATCTTCAACCTCAATCTTCAATGCGTAGTCTGATTCCTCATTACGTGTTATGCGTTATGCAAGAGTCTGTGCTCCCCGCTTAAGATTGAATTCGCTACTGGCCTTACGGTCTCTATCGTGATTGGCCAATTCGCTTACTGATTATGCTTACGGCCTTACGTTTTTGTATGTGCCATGGGCTTTAATGACCGCAGCACAGACTCTTGCATAACACATAATGCATAGTGCATAAGAGAATCGATCAATCGAAATTTTTCTTTTCTATGGAATGAAAGGAAAGGAAAGATTCTGATTAGTTGATTCGCTTATACACTATGCGTTATGCGTTATGCAAGAGTCTGTGCTGCGGCCTTAAGACTGAGATCCACTTGACAAACACTTCGAACCGTTTGAGCGACCAATCAGAACAAAGAATTTTACGAATTGACTAATCAAAGAATGCTTCGAAGCGTTTGTAGCATCAAGTGGACCGCAGTCTAAAGGCCATCACAAGTACAAAAATTTTAGTCGTAAGCGTAAGCAAATCGGCCAATCACACTCGAGCGTTTAAAAACGCGAGATCTTAAGTTTGATTGAGATTGGTCGATTTATTTGTGATCTTATTCCGACTAAAATTTTTGTACGTGTGATAGCCTTAACCTCGGATCTACAATAGGGTTTTAAGCCTTAAGCCATAAGAAATGGACGAATCACAGTCGATTATTCCCCTCAGATTTGACTGTAATTGATCAATTTCTTACGACTTAAGGCTTAAAACACCTATTGTAGATCCGGATTAATGCGTCGTCTACAATGGCAGTATCAGTAATGGATAAGGCTGTAAAAGTAAGAAATTGACCAATCACAGTCGATTATTTTCTTACATTCCTTCTTACATTCAACTGTGATTGGTCAATTTCTTACTCTTCCAGCCTCATCCATTACTAATACTGCCATTGTAGACGACGCATAAGACCGGAATCTATAGTCCGATCTTATGGCTCCTGCACACTGGACGCGGAAATGTTTACCACGCGGCAAGATGCGACGCGGTAACCAATGAACATGTTAGGAGCTGTAAGCTTATTAGCTACCGCGTCACATTTTGCCGCGCGGCAAGTGTTTCCGCGTCCAGTGTACAGGAACCATTAATCTCAAGCAGTGATGAATAAGATACTCTTAAAATTTATCTAGATACAGATATAGTTATATGTACAAAAATTTGTCTAAATACAGATATAGATACAACACATATTAAAATGTATATAGGTACAGATATCAGAAGATACTTTAAAAGTATCTTCAGATACATTTCAAATACTCTTTCATTAATTTTATTGTAATAATGGCAATGTGTAAAAAAATGTATTAATTATTAAATGAATCATTTATTCATTCATTTTTGTTATATTTAGATAATTGAACAAATTTATAATTATCGTAAAACGATTTAGAATAAAAATTATAAGACGATATTATTCATCATTATTCATCATAGTTTTACAAACTAAAAATGCTTTAAACATTGTGTTTCCAGTTTAACTATATACGCGTTAAAAATTCCACAATCTAATATCACTGATTGCGTTCAACAGAAAAAGCTGTGTAACTGTAAAATTCTTTAATATGACTGATTTAATATGACTGATTTAGATTCAGTGAGGAATTAAGGGAAAGATCAATCATGTTATAGAATTTTGCAACAGCAAAGCTGCTTTTTTCTGCGAAATGGAATCAATCAGCAATCATACACAAAATGGAATTATGACTATGTTGAGGAAATGTATCTGAAAAATGCATTTGAAAATCAGTTCAGATGCTGTGTTTTTTTATCTAGATACAGATACAAATACTCGAATTTGAATGTACCTCAGATACAGGTAGATACACAAAATGTATCGATACATGTATAGAGATACTACCCAACACTGATCTTAAACAATTTAAAAGTTACGCCGTCTTGAGAACATGTACCTCTGCACGTGTTTTCGTTTTTTTACAGTTTTAAAAATGGAGTTGAATTTGCAACAACGAGTTTGTATTAAATTTTTTGACCAAGAACGAAACGAATATCATCCAACAACCATCGAATTCACTCGATATGGCTCCCTGCGATTTTTTTCTGTTCGATCGAGTCAAAAAACCACTACTAAGAGTTAATGGAAAAATCGAAGACGGCTCTGATGGCTATACCGACAATAGAGTTCCAGAAATGTTTCGAGAGCTGGATCAAGCGCTGGCATGGCTGCGTTACAGTCGATGGGGAGTACTTTGAAGAGGACAATATCACTTTTGATGAATAAACTTGTATTTTGAATTTTCCGAATGAATTCTGGGAACTTTTTGATCAAGGTATTCGCCTCGGATTCGATTGTAATTAGTCAATTTCTTACGGCTTAAGGTTTAAAACACCTATTGTAGATCCGGACTTATTCTTACTTCATGATCGATCCCCATGTTATAATTTATCCACGCAATTAATGGCTGCGTTCAGCAGAGAAAGCAGCTTTGCAACTGTTGTAAAATTCTTCAATACGATTGGTTCTTGCTTTTGGTTCCTGACAGATCTAAATGTAT
>NW_017257887.1:1563-4103 GCF_001594055.1 Mycetomoellerius zeteki | reverse complement strand
TATTGAAGAATTTTACAACAGTTGCAAAGCTGCTTTCTCTGCTGAACGCAGCCAATATGGGATGCTCCCGTTAGCACACATCCATTCATGTTGGCTGGTTCCTAGTAATTTTCTGCTTTACTAATGAGATTATATTATATTAAACTGGCCAATTAGCGACGTACACTATCGAATCCCATTAATGTTATTACATGTAAAGAGATATATCTAATTTCCATATATTTGTAATTTCATTTTCCTTTGGGGCAACTAATAGCGTTTTCCACTGGGAAAACTGATGTAGCACTAGCACCGTGCTAGGTTTATATGAAAACTGCATTAGTGCAGTAATAGTGCAGACTCAGGGTGCATTCCGTTTCATGCATGATACGCATAATGCATCATTTATTCTTGTTTAACATTTGATGAATAACAAGGATAAATAATGCATCATGCGCATCATGTATAAAACGGAATGCAGCCTCAGAGGAACACATGATTGCATCGATTTTTGTTGTCACTTCGAACATAACCTTAAAAAAGGATAAAATTTACTCAATAAAGAATGGATCCAGAAAGCAAATTACAATTTTTATTTTAACATCTATTTTACTGGCATCCATTTTATAATTTTATCTAAGAACGAAACATATACAAATTTAAATTTCTTCTCAAGAAAAAATGTTTTATATATAATTATAATATATAAAATTATACATAATTATATATAAAATATGTCCAAATATATATGTAGATATAATTTTATATAATCATATATAAAACTTTTTTACCCGGGTTATTACAAAATCTCAATCACCTGCAACTCGCCGGCTCGCGTAAAGGAGGCACGGCAGTGTCGTTGCGCTTGGCTTAGCGCCGAGACACTACCGTGTCTACTGATCCTCCTGAACATCCTCGATTATTTATTAATTTTTTTATAATTTTTTATAACAATAATATTTTTAGTTTTTGCATATTTAATAAAATAGCATTAATGTTTCAATGTTCAAAATCATTAAACTAATGATTTTGAACATTTAGCTACTTTACTAGATACGCAAAAACTGAAAATGTTATTGTTATTAATTAAAATAATTTAATATCATGTCTTAACGTATGATCGTATTTGAAAGCGCAAATACATAACCTCAATTTCAACTTGCACTGGTCTCCACTGACTTCAAAGACAGTGGAGCAAAAGTTGAACTCAGTGCAAGTTTTTTGCACCAGTTTTGTCAGTGGAACATTAAACACTGAACTGGTTTTCACAGTGGAACAAAATTGCACTCAGTGCGCACCAGTGTTGCACTAGTTTTCCCAGTGGAAAACGCTAAAGGGTGCTGTTCCATGGGCACGGAAAACGGAATCGGAACACGGAATCGGAAAGGTGAAGTGGTAGGAGCAACCAATCAGCATCGTTCCGTTCCGATTTTAAGTAGTCTGACCTCCCATGGGACATATTTTTCGGAAACGGAAATTTTTCGTACTGTCAATCACCAGTGATCACTAGCGATTAAAAATAATATTGAAAAAATTCAATTAAAAGGAGCCTTGAAAAGGTGGAAAATGTCATCTGTAAGTATTGTAATTACATGTATGTTAAGTTATTTTATATTAGATTATAATGATGGTTTTGCATACATTTCTATCCTAACATCTTATGTACAATATGCCAGATACCCAGGAAAAACAAGGAAATAAATATTATATTATGTCAATTTGACGTCATTGTGACTGATTATTGACCCAATCTATATCATTTTTTCGTCATGATTCGGTTAATATAATGTAAAATTGATATTATTTCGACTTTCTGTTTTCATTGGGTAATTAAGCTATCTGGAGAGGCTGTCCTCTTCGAAACTCTCTTTGCCAAGGTAACTGTGAAGTTCTTTGCCATTGTATTATATTTTTTATAAGAAATAATAGTGCTGTTTTCGCTTTCATCTTTTCCTACCAGAATCAAATAAAAAATATTTAATATACAATATATAAAACAAAACAAGGTTAGAGATGTATGCAAAACTATCATTATAATCTAATATAAAATAATTTAACATACATGTAATTACAATACTTTCAAATGACATTTTCTACTTTTTCAATGCTACTTTTAGTTGAATTTTTTCAATATTCAACAATCAAAACAGGGATACGAGCCATGTGTAATAAAAAATTCTTTTAATACAAATAAAGAACATAATCAAAAAATATAATACATTAAGAGATGATATAGATTACATGGCAATGATAAAAATATAGAATACAAAATTAATATAATACAGACAATCGTTTCCACCTCGATCAGATCATTTTCAATGTACATAAAACGATTAAAATTCAGTAAATTAATATATAAATTGATCGCAATAAATAGCTCGATGTATGTAGTCCAAAAATTAAAGGCATCGCTTGCTTATGATATTATATTATCTAAATATTCAAATACATACAATTGTGTTACATTCCTTGCAAAGCAAGCATAATTATTTTAGTAGTTTAGTGCCTAATAAGCTACGTAAATATATTTATCTTGGTTTGTCGTGGTGGTGTAAGGACCA
>NW_017257887.1:0-576 GCF_001594055.1 Mycetomoellerius zeteki | reverse complement strand
AAAAGAAGTTGAAATGGTAATTTTTCAACTGCTATACTCTCCAAATCCTGCATTACCATATCTGCAGCAATTGGAGATAAAGGTGACCCCATAGGTGTGCCAAAAATTTGTTTGTAAATTTTGTTGTTAAAACTAAAAAAAGTAGAGTTTAAGACCAAACGTATAGCAATTAAAAACTCATCCAAAGGAATTTTAGTTTTAGTAGATATAAAATCCCATCTTTTCTTAATGCTCTCTAATACTAATTCTATGGGGACATTCGTAAACAAAGATACAACATCTAATGAAATTAATGAATGATACGGCTCAAAATAAGCATCCTTTAATTTCTTGATAAGCTGAAAACTATTCTTGATGTAACTAGGAGCTGCTAAAATACAATAGAATCATTAATAATATTATGGAGAAATAAAGAAATATAATAAAAAGGACTGTTAATAGAAAATACAATGATTCTTAATGGATAACCTTTTTTGTAAATTTTAGTTAACCCATATTCTCTGGGAATGATACCGTCCATCGTGAGTAATTTTCGATATGTGGAATTGTCAATAAATTTTTCCCTTTTCCATCTGG
>NW_017257886.1:44537-58315 GCF_001594055.1 Mycetomoellerius zeteki | reverse complement strand
TTTCCGCACCGTGTGATTTCACCCTAAGCTCCTTAAGGTTTGTTCGCGTCGCACGCTCCAATCTGCTCCTGTTCATTCCAACGCGCTCCAATACGTTCGCGTCACCGGAACCAATATGGCGACTAGATGTTCGCGTCGCGTTAGAGTATACTCCATGGATCAATTAAGAGCACGCTCCATTTGCCTCACCTCAGAAGGTGGTGCGGTTGGGGCATGTTACGCACGCATGCGTAATGATTGAGAATGTGTAGTGTTGAGAGAAGTATTTCATGGTTGTTACAGATATCTTAACCTATGTTCTGTAATCTTAACCTGAATAGTCAACTTTAGTGATTAATTTCGGATTTCTGCACACAGGATCATAGTGGAACTCTTCATGTAGTATAGAACGACAGGACGCTTGTCCCAACTTGTCCTAAATCCGTTCGTGTCATCGAGTGTTGGAGCACATGAATCCAACTGCTCCAATCGCCATCTTACCGGTGATCCACGGTGATCCAAGTGCTCTCTGAGTTAATTTGGAGCAAGCGACGCGAACAAACCTCTAGTCTTCTTGACAATAGCGACCGTCGGTCGCGCAAGCGATAATCGTCGATAGCTATCGATAACGATTCTCGTCGTTAGGAATATAGTACTTAGGAATAGAGTACTTAGCATGAGAGTTGATTTTGTTGCAAGAAAGGATACGCATGATGGAACGGCGTATAGAGAGAAGGCAGCTGAGAGATATAGAGAGAAGGCAGCTCAGAACCCTTTTTATCTCCCACGAGTTGAATTTGTTAATTATTTTCGTCTTACTCCAGAACTTGTTATGGATGTAATAAATGCAATACGAGCTAATTTATGGAGCGAACGACTTACCGGTTTAGCGCCTGAAATAAAGGTAATGTTAGTGCAAAATCATTGTAATGTTTCGTATTGACTTGATATTATTTACTTACTTTTTCATGACAATAAAAATGAACGTTTTCATTGAACATCACTTCAATTTATGTATATGTAACTAAACTTACTAAATATCTATTGAAAATCATACTGAGAAAGCAGAATAGTTTAGACAAAACAAACATTTAAAATGTAATTTCGTCGTCAAATTTATTAAAGTGAAATGGATATTACAGGTGTTGATCGCTATACAATTTTACGCTCAAGGTAGCTACCAAAGAAATGTCGGTAATCAATTTCAGTTTAATGTTAGACGACAACAAGCCGTTGCATCCATGCTGTGACTGATGCAATCAATGAGCACTTATTGCGTACATGGGTGAAATTCCCAATGACCGACGAGGATCGACAGCAAGCACGTGAAAAGTTTTCAGTTGCTGCACAGCCATTTGAGGGTGCCATGGGGGGGGGGTGCTATAGATTGCACTTTTATACATATTTTAGCCCCTTGTGAACATGAAGAGGCCTTTGTTAACCATCTCATGGTAACCATTCCTTGAACGTACAAGCTGTAAGTATAAATGCTCTTATTATGTCTACTATTATATACTGTGACTTTTTTGTCGTAAAACTTTCGATTGTATGTATTTATGCTTTTAGATTGTTGATCCAAATATGAAAGTGCTTAATATTAATCCGAGATATCCAGGTGCAAGAAACGACGCATACATTTGGAGTATGTCCCCGATTTGTCGTGCTGCGGAATTTCATTACAACAGAGGAGAACGGAGAACTTGGTTAATCGGTCGGTATCGTGGAATAAAAACACTTGCACCTTAAAATATTTTGTAAAATAAGTTAAAATATTAATATGTTTTACCAGGTGATGCTGGATATCCGTTGGAACCATGGCTCATGACGCCCTTAGTCGGTTTTCCCGAAGATACCCGACAGTTTCAGTATACGGAGCAGCTTTGCAAAGCAAGAAGCATTGTTGAACGTTTCTTTGGTGTTTTTAAAGCAATATGGAGATGCCTTTCCTATCAACGTGTGTTGATGTACGAACCAGCATTTGCTGCCAGAATAGTAAATGCATGTGCAGTCCTTCATAATATGAGAATTCAACACCGCTTACCTTTAGAGGAATTTGAAGAACCGGTAGCTGCTTATCATCATGAAAATGCTGACCCCATGAACGTCAATGAAGCTGTAGTTCAAAGAGGGCCACGCGCTGTAGCTCAGAGAATTCAGCGACAAATTATGCGAGAGAGATTTCCCAATTTCCGTGATGCAGAAGGTGAAGAATGATGAAGATAAAATCATGTATATGTGTGTGGGTGTATATATAAATGATAAGAATAATGTTATATTTCCTTTATTATAATTATTTTATACTATAATTTTTTTACTATCTTGTCAAAATTATATGCTTCAAGTGTGTTACTTAAATAAAGTAGTCAAGTATACAAACATTTAAGTTTTATTTAATAAATAAATGTTTTTTTTAAATAATAACAGTAAGTTTAATATTGATATTAACATTTTGTTGTCGGTAACATACAAATAAAACATTGGGCAATATATAATATACTAAACAAATAATACTTTTGGTAGCTAGGAATATAATAACTAATACTTCAGATATAGAGACCTAGTTTACATCATACACTTGATACAGACACATACCAAATAATAATTTCCTATTACCCTATCTTCAGTTTGGCAATGCTTTTAAAAAACTCTATATAAAGATAATATAATATACATCAAGATGATGAATTAAATACATATATTGTATATACGTTTACACATCGCCAAATTTAAGATAATTTAATAGGAAATTGCCAGTTAGTATTATGTGCATGAAGTAAATTATTTCATTGCTATAAAAATAAGGAGGTTCCTGAGAGTACGTACAATAAATATTTCTGGCAATGTTATATATCGAAATAAAAAACTTAATTTGCGAAATAATTAAAAAAATATCATAAAGTAAAACAAACTTCATTTTCATAAAAAAATAGTACGTACAAAATGAAAAATATTATCAGTACTTATAGTACTGTTATAGATAAAACAGCTTTAGCATATTTTATAACATTTTTGAAGTCGAAAAAAAATATCACATAATACTTCATTTATTTTCCTTTCATAGCTTTAACACAGTCTTTTATAATCTGAGTCAAGTCCAGATAAGTTTTTTCTCGAGCCTTTTCATGTTCTATTAAAGAATGCAGAATAGCGTTTCGTTCTTTATCATTATCAGCTATTTTTTCCATTGCTTTGGCGAATATCTGTACAAAATAAAAAAAGAATATGTTCAAAACATTAAACTTGCTATAATAATGCGTTTTTTTAATTCAAAAATATTTTATTTTTCGAGAAGTACATTATAAAAGCTGTTACCTCCATACACGTAATTTGACGCTCGGCTAGTGTGGCAAAATCTTCCCTTGCGTTCATCAACTGCGTACCTAACTTTGCATCTTAAAAATAAATGAAGTAATGTTTACTACTTGTATGTTGTAAAAGACTCGGAATAATCCAAACATTAGGGAACAGAATAAGAATTTCAACCTATCAACTGTGTATTCCATAGTACATACTTTCTGATAAGTTAAAATTCTTATTCTCTGTTCCTTTTATTGTGCTCTTCTTTACAAGAAAATGGATATCTACTATGATACTCACTTTGCCTTGGGTGTCCAGCAGATTTTTGTATTCTGTTAAAAGTCTGCGAAACTGTTGCGTGTGGTTTTCTTGCCTGAGAAGTTTCTGCTTGCTTTTCTCTCATTTGTAATTCTTCCATCGGTGATTCCCTTACCTCTGTTTCCAAATGTAATATCTGAGGAGTTGGTTCAAAGATATTACTTTCGCTTCCTTCTATTTCTGGTACTTCAGAATCTAAAATAAAACAATATAAACAATGCTGCTAATTAATTTTGTTTTAAGAGTAATACTTTGATGTAATTCGTGATCTATGCAGTATACAAGTTAAGTAAAATATACTAACCAATTAAATTGATCGTGTTGCTATCAGATCGTATTGTGATTGTAATAGGAGCGGTTTCTAAAATGTTTTCTTGCCCTTGATGAAGCAACTCTATAGCATTTGACTGAAATAAATCAAATATTTTACCATCTAATCAATATTATTTTCAAGTATCTTACAATTTAAAAAAGAATTAAAATAAATAATGGATGAAGGGCTACGAGCCAAATCAGATGTTTATAGCTAAATACCAATAATTGATCCCAATATAAACATTCAAAAAATGCAAACGTTTTAATTTCAATGACCCTATTGGGTCATTCTTATTGTGAATATATTAAGAAAAACTGTATCTAATATTAAACATGAGTTCGGTAAGAGTTGTATAATTAATATATGATAAAAAGAATTTGCTCATATAATTTTCGTTCGAAATTCATGTAAGTGGTGATCACATAGTCATTAACTATAAATCAATCACTGATATAAATTACGAGCAAAAATTGTAAGAGTGAATTAATTCTTTTTATCATGTACTAGTTATACAATTATAACCGTTCAACTCATGTTTAACATTAAGTACTGGTTTTTTAAAAATGTAATTGTATTTACATTGAGAATGACTCAATAGAAACTTCATGTTTTTTAAATGTTTAAAGATTTAATTAATATTTAGCAATAAGCATCTCGCTTGGCTCACAGCCCTATATATTATTTAATTTTCATTAAAAATTATTTGAGCCCATCGTCTAAATTATCAAAAAAAGAATTGTTTGACTGCTTCAAACGTTAAATAGTTTCTGACTAAGCGCTGATTAGTACATTGATTTCCATTATTATTCTATATTACTAAGATTATTAGTGTTTCGGTATATAATAAATTGTTATTACCTGTTCTTCTGGAAAAGCATCAGGACATTGTACTCCTTCGACATAATCGAACCCTATAATTCCTAAAATCTTTTGTTCTCGCTCAGCTAACTTCAAAGGACAACCAGTATTTCCTGTTGCAGTTTGATTAGCCCGATTTTTTGCTACTTTTTGAGAGACCGCAGTTTTGTTGTCTTGCCACGTCTAAAAGAAACTTTAAGATTATTTCTGAAATATATAGCGGTAGTACTTCAAGTACTATATGCCGTTGTAGTTCCAACATTTCGTTTTTCTCACCGCTTTCCATGACTTTACATCTTTGGTTTTTCCATCTTTTGCCATACTATTAAGATCTTACACTAAGTGTTCCCAAGATCCTCTCAAATCTGCATTTCCATGGAGACTGTTAAATTTCCCTGTCGCAACATGTGGATATCGGACAAAATAATCGACCATGTAATCAATTTGGGCTGATGTTGCTTTCGCCTGTCTTTTTGCCTTTCCCTTTCTGAAAAAATAAAATACTCATAGTAAGCAAATATGTATGAATTGTAAATAGAAGTAAACAAACAAACATAACCTTTATAATGTCATTAGCAACTTATTTTTAGCATTAGGTTTAGCATTATGTATTTTACTAAACCCTTTTATGAAAATCTTGCATATATACTTACTCCATATTTCAATCTGCTCTTCTTCTTCTCTGTTATTGGCCTCGCAGCCAAACGACTGAACTTGAATACTGATGGTCTTCGAAATTGGGGGTTTGCAGATTATAAGGCTCGATTGTTCCACCTTTCGGTAAATTTTACCTGTTAGATAAGTAGCAATATTACCCAATCACATGCGCGGATTGCTAGATTTACCTAACAGGTAAAATTCATCGAAAGATGAAACAACCGGGCTTAAATGAAGCACTGGGCCGCTATTCCGTTCCCGCGTACCGACAACCGTCGGATCGGTACAGGAACGATATCTATCGGTTGCACAACCGACAACGGTACACCTCAGCTATTCTGTATATTGCACGTAACATCTATCGTTGCAAGCGACAATGGGTGCGTTCAGCAGAACGTTTGTTTTGCAACTGTTGGAAGTTTCCTTCGCGCTGATTGGATCATACTTTTAGATCTAGAAGAATGGTCCTATCTCAACAGACAATCATAAAACGGTTGCAAAACTGTTGAGTCTGCTGAACGCAGCCAATCATCGGCACGATATGTACAGGCACGATAGAAATACTAAGAACAGTATTTTTCGACCAATAACAGCAAAGTTTCATGAGAAAGCACACTGGTGTAAGTGCGTGAGAAGTGTACAACATTCAAATTCGAGAACGGATCGGAGAGCAACTCGCAATTATCATTTATTTTTAACTAACTACGCCGAGTTCATCGTGCATTGTATTCCAATTTCGATTTTGCTACGTCGAGCTCATCGTGCATTGTGTTCCCATTATAGACTTTGTTTGCTTAATAGCACTGACCATCCGGCTGAGGAGATTATTTGTGAAGAAGAAGAAGCCTTAATACAATGGATGAAACGTATATACATACATATTTATTAAATAATATGTGTAATAAATATAGAGAAATTAACGAGATTGGACTTATATAGAAGTTTTTTTTAAGTCAAGCAAATAGTCCTATATTATTCTTTCTATATATTGATATATGCATTCAAAATTAATTTAGAATTATATATCATAGTGCAAAAAAGAGTCGTTCTACGAGGACAACCGCACTGCAGTATGAAGAATTAGTAAGATACATGGAAACTCATTCGGAATTTGCAGCAAATAAATTTTTGACGAAAGAAGGAAGAATTAGGCATAATCAACTGTGGAATGACTTGCAAGAAACGCTTAATGCATTAAGTAATGCGCCTGGCAAGACCACAAAGCAGTGGCAAACTGTAAGTATTTACACAAACGTACATACACATAATTATATATTATATGTATATACATATAATTCTATTTGACATGGAAAATTCTAGATTCACACATCTCTAGTATATAATAATGTATTAATGCACAATATTATTGCACACATATTTCATATATTCAGGTTTGGCGTGATCTAAAAAGTAATACCTGACCTTGGTAGTCCCCTATTTAAAATCCGTTATTTCCACCTTTTTTCCCCCAAGAAAATCTACAACTTTCATATAAAACTTTTTCTTGTATCTCTCTTAGTTTCTGAGATATTCGCGTGGGGCGATTAAAATGCCCCACCCTGTATGTATATATCACATTTGAAAACATTATTAAAAATATAAAAATTTCAGTTACGTCTAACAAGGGAACCTCTCGAGGTGATAAATTCTGATTTTAATGAAATGTGTGAACTTGTAGTTTACATAAAGAGATGAATTTAGAAAATATCAGTTGCTGCCCAAAAACGGTTTGAAGGGGTGAAATCACCCTTTACGTGTACAGCGGTTTTCAGCTTTTTCCGTTATATCTTGAAAACTACTTGAGATATAAAAAAATGTTTTATACAAAAGTTTTACAACAAAATTAGCTGTATTCAATAGCGTTTTTAGAAAATCGCTTCACACATGAGGCTTGATTTCACCCTTCGAACTCTATGTTGGCAGCAATTTTCAGAACTTTAAAAAAATTATTATTTTTAAAAATATTTATGATAGATGTAATTTTATTATAAAGCTACTTGTAGAAAAGAATATGATAAAGATAAAGAAAATGATAAAATGCTATCATTTCCACACCACCATCATGAGGTAGATAGCATGGTGCGCTTTTTTTATAGTGGTTTCCCCAGTAGGCCTATTCCACTCTAATTTTTTTATGCACGAATTATTCCAAATGCCGTCATTGACTACTTTGGAACGTTTAAAAGATGTGTTTAAAAAGATATATTATTATTATTACACATAATAATATATTCGCGCGAGTAATATTTAAAAAATGCTTATCAAAATATTGTAAACTTACAACATCCTTCTCCTCATTTTCATAATTTAATAATGCACAGTTAAATAATTTAACTCAAGAAGATGTTTTAATTTGACTCTAATTTATTTATTTTCAGCTTTTAACATTTATGCAGGATGTTTTCAAATACGGAACTGTCAAAACACACAATTTTGGCAATGACAGATACTCGTGAAGTAAACGCAGCGAGAGAACCAATCAGCATCGCGGAAAAGCGACAACAATAAACTTCGATACATTCGAGTATCGATTTAACATCTCCTTTCTAAAAAAAAGGAGATGTACGCGGAATGTATTTCGGAAAATACGCAATAGAAAAATATTTTATTGTAGTGTTTTGGAAAGCTCTCGAGATAAGCTACGAGAATATGTAATGAAAAATGGTATGTTCCATTTAAGAAATTGAAGGTGACCTTCATGTAATTTTCAAATGATTATCCAAGGTCAAACCAATGGTACCATCTTGTGACCCCCTCGAAACCATACAATTTTTGTCTGAAACATTTTTCTCTAAAATCAAAAATAAGAAAGTTATTTGGGATGGACAATTAAAATGGAACACCCTGTATATAAAATCAAATTTTTACCCAATAATTAGAGATAATTACAAAATTACTTCTTAATGCTCAAAAGGGATAATACCGACATTCTTCATACACTCAAAACTTGAAGATTTAAGTAAATTTAAAATGTATCTTTTTTTGAAGTTTAAAACGTATTCTTTTACGATTAACTTGAAATGGATATAAGGAGAATTCAAGCAATAACATCTACTTTAATATCTAGCAGAGGATCCTAATAGATCCTAAAACACATTTTTCACAATTGTTACTCCGATATGCAAAAAACAACAGTCTGTACTATATAGTATTAAGGATTTTGTGAGATTACTTATATAATATATAATAATTTTTTAAGTAGAGTTAATGTTGTAACTACTTGATCTTTTTTAATAACTTGACTGGTATTTATACATATTATCTTTTATTTTTACGTAATAATTTTTGAAAAAGAATTATTTGCATCAACGTTACTTTGATTTTAAACGAAGATTAAACTCTATCTGTGTCTCTTTTTCGGTTTTAAAACGAGACCGATAGAGTTTTAAATCTCGCTTAAAGTCAAAGTAACGTTGATGCAACCGGGCCTAAAACAATTATTACTTAAATCAGAATAGGAAGACCTTCAATGAAATTATTTTTAAAGAAAAGTTCAAGTTATTATTACTTTCCTTTGCGAGGTTGGATTAAGAAGACTTTCGAAATAGGAATACAAATATTCTCAATCTAGAATGGTTGTAAATATATGTTGCTTATTATATATTTTTGGTAACATTTTTCTGTAAAAATAATATGGAAATATCTTTAGCACCTCTAGGCCATTGTTTTTTTATAACTTGCGCATCATCAATTTCAATCCAAGATGTTCCTTCTCTACACATACTTGTATAATGACTCTCGTCGATACACAAACAGTAATGAATTATAGCACTCATAACTTTATATGTCTGCCCATCTATTATTATTTTTGCTGTCGGGACTGCACGTAAACTAAATTTGTGTGGTATCTTTACCAACTCACCATTCTCTGAAATAAAAGATATTAAGTGAATAATAAGTATCTCTTTTACCGAAATTAATTCACTTTTAAATAATATATCATTTCTTCCACAACGTTCACATAATTTATCAAACGACTGACACCAATGTGATGAAAATGTAGTTTTTAATAAATCATCCAGATTATAACTTTTCTTCTTCAAATTGTTAATAGAAATTGAAAGTAAAATATTAGTATTAGTAATAACTTTCGTATTACCACACGAATTGCATCGAGAAGTATAAGTAACTTGATGTTCTACCATATTTTTTATATAATCATATTTTGTACAAAGAGCTGTAAGAAATTCTAAGGCATCTCGTTTAATAGCAACCGAAAAGTATTCCCCTAAAGATTGCCGTATTTCATAGGTATTTAAATTATTCATTCCATGTTCACATCGATGTGCAAACAAATTTAAAACATCAGGTTTATCATAAAATTTAATAACAGCTTTCTGGAAACATCTAAATTCAATAAACATTGCAATACTGCATTCGCATAGCATAAAACCTTGTCTGTATTTTGAAAATCACGTATAGTCCAAGCATATTTTTTTGAAGCAATTGTTTTCTTTACACCTATTGATTCATCTCATTATTATTCTGTTTATAAAAGTATTAAAGTACGATTATCAAAAAATTAATAATTCACGGTATTATTTGATATCTCTACCTTAATACTTTCATATGCAGAATAATTAGAGGAATCATATTGTATAAAAAAATTATATAATTCCATTTAAAGAGTGAAGGTGACCTTTATATCTTTTTGACGCCTCCATCTAGACAAAAAGCATGACCGAAATATCAAAAATAAACAAGATATTTCAGATGCTCGAGTTAGGTGGGACACTAGGACGGTTCACAAAATTCAAAATATTTTTTTTCAGTAAAAAGATATGCAGAGGTCGCGCAAGTCGAATTTGTGATGAAAATTAATGTTTCTCAGTTGTATATTTTTTTCTAATTATTTGTAAACATTTTAAAATAATAATAATTTCCTGAGACATAATTTTACATTGTTGAAACTTGTAAAAAGTTTAAATTCGTTTTAGAAAAAAATATACAACTGAGAAACATTAATTTTCATCACAAATTCGACTTGCGCGACCTCTGCATATTTTTTAAAAAATCTTAAAAAAATTCAGTGACTATTTTTAATCATAAGGAACAAGTGATTTCAAGAGGGCGGCTGATAAAAAATATTTTGAATTTTGTGAACCGCCCTAGTGGGACACTCTGTATATTATGTTCTTTTTTCAAAGATAATTTTAAATTTAACTTATGTTAACGCAATGTTTAATTGATTTTGTGTTTATGTGTACTAAAGTACCTACTATGATTTATTTTAAAAGTGGGTAGTCTTAAATGAATGCATAAATTTTATTTACTAATGTGTTTACTATATGTGACTACATAATAACTATGTATAAGAGATTTATTTGCTATTAATTTATATTTTCGTTTCAGTGTACATTTTATGATAAAACCTAAATGATAAGTAGTAAAAAAAACTGTTATATCAAATTATTTGTTACTATTATTATCACTCTCTGAGTGTCAAGAAGGTTTGTGTCAAAAAAAGTAAGTGACAATATTGCGTGCCAAATTCGCCCTATCTCGGAAACTGTTCGAAATAGGACACATGTTCATATGAACATTTTTGCTTGAAATGGGCGGTACCACCACCTCCCAAGATATTTGACCCTTCTTCATAAAACACCCTGTATCAGGATAGCTCCATTGGCTGCGCTTGCGCTTTGCATGTCAGAAATTTATGAATCTATCTCCGCAGCAAATTGGTTTCGTCAGTTGTATTTGGACAATGTACGAATACATTGAACGCCGCGGTGGTGCGTTGATAGCCGAGGAGGTGCAATTATCAGAATTCCCGAACGCAGCCTAAGTGGATCAGAAGTCCATACAGGGGGACAACAAAAAGAAGAAGAAGACACAGTGGAATGTAAGTAAAGCTATTTTAAAAGTTTTATTACAAAATTTTTAACAGTTTAATTTCTTTAATAACATTTATATAACAATTGGAATATTTTGCGTCTATTTTTTTCGATTGAATCACATATTATTTTTGAATGATGAATTTGAATCACATATCATTTCATTGCCGCAGGGTGCTGTGCATGAAAAGTTAACTTAACCCGGTCGTATTATACGTAAATGCATTTTGCATTTATTCACGTTTGTCAATTCTAATTCTAATTTCTAATAAAACCAGTAAAGGAGTATTAAATTTTATCTTCCAAATTAACATTACAGTTTGATAACGTAGTTCTTTTTGAAAACTCAGTAAACAGGAATGGATTGAAATGGATTCACTTCTTCAAAAAAACGCATTCGTGAACGTTAAGTGAATCCTTTTCAATCCGAATGCATTTTATTCTTTTATACAATTATATACAATCATCAGACAGTTTTAAAATATGTTATCGTAAATTAAAAAATATAATTGTAATTGTTTAATCTATTTAGTACCTATTAGGGCTTCTAAGTATTTGGATATCTAGATATTCGGATATTCGAAATCAATTCCTATCCGAGTACTCAAAACCGTATTATTCGGGTAATCCGGATATCCAAATTATTCGTATCCGTGGATCTGAATTGGGATCTGGATCTAAATTCAGATTCGGATTATAGATCCGGATCTAAATTTGGCTCCGGATTTAGATTTATGTCCAGTGTCACTGCGTTTATCTTAGCGCCGAGACATTAGCGTGTCTCCTGATAACCCTAAGAAAGCATGTACAATAATTAAATTTTTAAGCGAGCTACGATTTAGTAGCCTGTGCGATTTCGGCAACTTTACCCTAATATTGAATCTCGGCTTAAGGTAAATTTAAAGTATTATTATCTGCGAAAGAGATACTTTTGATTCGAGCGGACGTTGAAAAGGTAGTTGCGTAGAAGCTTTCCCGGGCAAAAGGGTAGATCTATTGTGTTGTAAAGTGGGAGTCGACAGATTCGAGTTAGGTGCGACGCATGTCGCTGTTCATATGTGTATATTTGAGTATCGAAGCTCCGATTAATCACGTGAAAGCGAATTAGAGGATTTTATTCGCAATTTATTTGCATCTTATTCGCTAATTAGCGTAACTGCTATTAGAGAATTCGCAAAGTTTGCAGGCAGATCTAACAGAACGATTCTGTGATCCGCTAATCCACGTACACGCAATACATTGTATGGGACATTATTAGGAACAAAAAATTGTTGCATACATAAAACGGCGGATCATCAGTGATTGATCGGAACTTCGATGCGTATGACGATACGTGAATGTGCACGTATCGTCATACGCATCATGGAACACCATTTTTAGCGCCTGACACGTACGCGCGGTTCTCTGTATAATGAATAGAGTTTTGCGAGTTCTTTTGATAAAATATTCCTTTCCGTGAGCGCGAATTAATATCTCTTCGTGACTGCGCGAGTGTGTGGACGTAGGGCAAGGAAGCGAGGGCACAGTGGACGTTTCATTTGAAAGCGGCGGATTCGATAGTATTTCTCAAAAATGTCATTTGAATTTATCAGATTGCAAATAATAAATATTTTATTTAGCATTTATAATCTGATTAACATAATAAATTTAAATATGATTTTTGAAATACGTTTGCAAATAATAAATATTTTATTTAGGATTTGTAATCCGATTAATATACAAATTTAAATATGATTTTTGAAATACGTCTGTTCAACGTGAAATACGTTTAATCAAAGTAATGTATAATATATAAGGTCTGGCCGAACAACATGTAAAAGCGGATTTAACCGTAACGACATATGTACGCAACGGATCGTCAAACTTAATTTTCTGAAAACTAAGCAGAAAATCGAAAAATTTTATTCTATGTATTTTTTTTACTTTTTTATAAGGAATCACGTTGTGCCCACTTTTACATGTTATTCGGCCCCGTATAAAGAAAAATAGTATTTTCTGTGTATAATATAATTTTCACTTGATTATTTATTACTTGTACAATTATTATGATTTCTGAAATTTTGCTTAATAAAAATAATGCATAACATACGTGGGTGGTTTAAGTCAAACTGGAACACTTTTATTCTTATGTTCATGAGAATAAAAGTTCCGGTATGATTTGAATCACCTACGTATAAAGATCAAAGGTATTTTATTTGCGTTTTTATTTGCGTATTTTATTTAATTGATGGATGTCCCTAAATATTGAAAATAAAATGCTCGTGAACTAGTCGACACACGCGCGCGCGCACACACACGCACACACACACACACACACACACACACGCGCGCGCGCGCGCGCGCGCGATAAAGGTGACTTCATCGGAGTACCAAAAGTCTGTTTTTGAATTTATTATTAAACATAAAAAAAGTAGAATTTAAAACCAAACGAACAGCAATTAAAAACTCATTTAACGGTATACATAGCAGTCTTCCCAGATATATAATCCTATCTTTTTGTAATACCCCCCCCCCCC
>NW_017257886.1:42290-44115 GCF_001594055.1 Mycetomoellerius zeteki | reverse complement strand
ATTATCTCAACTAGAATTCTAATAGATTTAACCAGAAAATTCTGATTCGTCCATTTTCCACCAGAATTATTATTTAATCCAACCAGACCATTTTTCTCAGTGCTGGTAACTTTCTTGGTCGGATCTTCGTTAATAATTTCATATGTATCTTTATCTGATAATATCTCCTCCATTTTTTCGACATAGTTATCTTTATTTAGAGCAACCGTGACATTCTCCTTGTCAGCTTTAGTGACTAATACATCAGGGTGGCTTTTTAAAAAATCTTTGGTAACGATTTGCCAATCATAAAGTAACCTTTCGTTAGGTTTATTAGTTGGAAAATCTTTCTGAAATTTCTCAAGTATAGTTGTTGTGTTATGTCTAACGAAATTAGTTACGTTATTTGGACGATCATTTATGTTACTTTCAATGTGTTTTATGAACTCCACTGTAGTTCTGTTCAAATTATGTTTATTGACTGGCAAATCAAAACCTTCACCTAATTGCAATAATATTTGACTTCAATGGGAATGTCAGTGTTGCTCAAATTTAAAAACCATTTATCGTTTAATTTGTCAAGAGGAGCAGCATCCTCAAAAATATCCGGTGAAATGTTAATATTTTCTACTCCGTGACTAACCTTTTCCATCTCCGATTTTTTCTGTACAATGTTTGAATAATTATCAGAAGTCATGCAATACGAAATCGGTTTTATTCTAGATTTCCTTGAATTAAAATCTTTCTGTCTTAGCCACTTAATCTTATTGTCAATAAAAATAATAAATAAAGGGCGAAGTAAGAGTCAATACATAAAAATTGTAGTCCGAAAATTGGTAAAACATGAAAGATTGAGTCAGTCTGAATATAAAATATAAGATAACATTTAATTAAATAAATTGAGAAATACATAACATTTAATTAAATAAATTGAGAAACACATTACAAGTTTCGGCTACGCGATTGAGCCCTCTTCAGATACAATTTTACAAGAATTTGCTATACAAAAAGTTCACGCAAAAAACGCATATTAAATACTAATCGGATGTATCAATCTACGCCGTTCACATGCCATTCGTGGTCAGTGTCTCTTCGGAATCTGATTACAATATAAAGTTTTATTACAAAAACTAAACGTATAAATTCTGACAAATAATATCTTACCAAAAGCCATGTGTAAAATTAATTTAAAATTTTCCAGAGAAAATCGGTTATGTATGATATAAGTCATTCGTAGATATAACGCGAACATTGTGCGACAATTAATTTCTTAACTGATATATAGTTATGTAACTGTATGTTCCAATTGTTAATAATGTGAAGATGCTGTGGCGTAATCTTGTTATTAATACAATGTTTAATAAATCCGATATGTAAATAACTCGCAATGATCTTTTTGCGGTACTTAATCCACGATTTGAGAAATTTTACCGCATGAGAACCATAGTATATAATTTACTTCGCCCTTTATTTATTATTTTTATTTTTGTATAAAGAGTCCTTCTATTTGTTTATTCTTATTGTCAATTCTGGAAGTCTGTTCAGTAAAATAGTAACTATTAAAAATCTGTATTATTCCGTACACTTCCATCACTGAGTGAATCTTAACATAAAGTTGTACAGTTTAAAAAATTGAATATATTTGAATTTTTAATTCAATACTTTTGAATTTTATATATAGGCTTATATTTATTTTATTTTTATTAACTCATTTATTTATTTATATTATTACATTATATTATTACTACTTATATATTTACATATTTATATACATATATGTATTTATTTATTTATATATTTATATTCACTTATTCATAAAATTTATTTATATAATTTCATACTTATA
>NW_017257886.1:38478-41638 GCF_001594055.1 Mycetomoellerius zeteki | reverse complement strand
AAGAAAATGTGAAGGAATTTTGGTGATAATTAAAGATTCTTTATTCCATTAAAGAACCCCAGGTTTTAAATGGACATAATTAAGGTAATATTGAATAATTAATGTTCCAATAAACGAAGTTCTACAGTACGTATATATATTATAAATATATAATAAATAAAAAATAAAGGATAAGTAAGTACACACACATATGTATTTTGTTTTTCTTCAATTATTTGTTTATTGCAAATATATATATAATATATAATTCGAACATTATTTTTATTTATGATTTCATCTAATCTTATTCTGCATTACCATGCCGATAAGCAGATCCCTGCGGATGAGCATACCCCTGCCGAAAGGCAATCCAACTTACTGATGTGTATGTATCGGAAGCACTCTATACAGACAGACGAGCTATAATATATTATATTGCGCACCTTGTGACAAAATTAAATGTTTTGTTATTAACGCATTTAACTTCACATTTATGAGTCGCTGAAAAAATTAATATCAATTCTGACTTTGGCATCTGGGATTGGAAGTTCGATTTATTTTAATTTCCAGCGTCAGATGACTCGGTACAGGATTAGACGCTACATATATGACGTTACACCCTTTTCATACATTTTTCATTGTCTAGCATTAATTTTGATCATATAACTGAATTTGACGCTAAAAATGAGCATGATACATCAACATGAAAAGGCATCTTAAGACAGCTATTTCATTTGCACATTTTTGACGTACGACAAATTTTTCAAGGATTGATTGACTATAGGATAGAGAAATCCGAGAATCTCTCTGTCCTGCACATATTTGTCATATGATGAAAACGCATAAATAAAACAGCACCTTAAAGGTGAAAGTTGCCCTCATGGGCAACGTGCCGCCCACGCCGCCCATGCCGCCCACGTTGCGTAAGAATAATATTTCCGCCACGAGCTATCCCCAGGAATCCTTACCCTACTTTCGCGAGCTAGGTATTGACATCATTAGCTACTGGCACTAAGATCCGACTATGAATACCATCCATAGATGCAAGTGCGTGAAATATTTTATCGCATATGTATTTTGACATCGCGATTTAACAACGATTTGCACTACATCTGTTTTTTTAACAAAAAATTTAACTTGTAGAGCTTTTTGAATTTCAAGGCTCGCACAATGAACGGAAAAATTCGACCGATGCTCTAATTCTTAATCAATTTTAAAGTTCTTTTTATTTATTCGAAATTGAATGAGCTATAAACTCATTTTACGTAAACCTTGATTACGATTAAAATTAAAAATTAAAAAAATTAAACAAATCACGTTTGAACAATTTGATCACCTGATTGCGATTAGACAATTCTTTCTCTGTCCGAGATCTCGATGGGCTTAAGAGAAGAGTTTGTACCCCCTCAAATTGATTTAATAATTTCACTTGCTCATGCGCGCATGTGCGAGTGTGCATGTGCGTATGCGTGCATATGTGGATTTGCGCGTGTGCGTATGTTTGTGATCATATTTGACCTTAAAATCTTAGAAATCACGTTACGTACCCTTCAACATTCATAATTTTAAATCGATGCCCCATTTTTATACGATCAAATATCTTAGGAAAATGATAGAGAGCCGTGTCCCCCACACAATCAAATCCATGCGACTTTTGGAAAATTTTTGCAATTACACAGTGTTATCTCTCTCTAAAATTGTGTTAAATTGAGCTAGCAATTTAAGGATTCGAGTATGGGTTGTCGTCTTTTGATTTGCCGCTCTGTCTAGGACGCGTCTTTGACTGATCGTATCTCCCTTATTGAAGGAAATACCCTAACTAATTTTTTCCTTCCCCTACGCTCTAGATTAATCCCGCCCGCACGTGTCGCGCATTCCGATCGTTATTTTCTATTTTTACCCGGTACGGACGTAACAGTAACTTGTATTAAAACTAAATTTTTTTGAACAATAAGTATCTTATTAAACCGTACATGTAAAAACATGTACATTATTCCAAAAAAATTTAACGATGTACCCCGTTAGATTCAATATACGATAAATGGTTCATTAACTTGAGTAATAGTGATATCCCACATCAAGTGGCAATTAGGTGAGAATTTTGGACTGCCCAATAAGAAATATGATATAGAAAGAACTCTGATGTGATCTTGAATTCATAAAAGTATTGAAAACAACATAACTGGTCGCCCTAGTAACATTATGAGCTTCACTAGAAATAACACTGTTTCCATATTTAATAAATATTCTAAAGAATTCCCCTCACTTAGTCTTAATGATAAATAATTATCTTGTTGGCTTAATACCATCAATAAATTCATTAAAGATCCTAATGATTTACTATTCACAAGAGCTGATGTTAAGGGAATGTTACGGTTATTTCAAACAGAGCTGAATATATTCAAAATATGGAGGTTATTCTCTCTGATTGCGACACATACCTAAGAATAGAAAGGAACCCTACGAGAAAGTTGATAAACTTTCGCAGTATTCTCATCAGATGGAAAAATAAGGGAAAAATATCGAGGGGGTAACCACTCAAAAAATAGGTGTACACCTGGACTTTGGACTTCAAGACTTCACAAACTTCGCTTGACTTCATCGGACTTCATTGGATACCATCGGACTTCGTTAGATTTTATAGCACTTCATGGATATTCACCAGACTTCATCGGACATCTGACAGATTGTACACCGGAATTCAAGGGTGGTTACCCCCTCGGTAACACACAAATATAAATATAATAATATAAGTATATATAAATATAATGAAAGTGATTCTTATAAAGATTGCACTCTTGCATTTGCGTGTTATGTACATGTTTTGAGTGTTACACGTGTATATAAATGTGTAATTCTCAATACGTGTCAATACACGCATGCATATATTCTACGTACGAGTATATTAATATAATAAATTAATAAAACAATAATATTATAATAATATAAACATAAATATAATAATAATAATACAAATATAAGTAACACAAATATAAATATATTAATATAGGTACATAAATATAATGAAAGTGATTCTTATAAAGATTGCACTCTTGCATTTGCGTGTTATGTACATGTTTTGAGTGTTACACGTGTATATAAATGTGTAATTCTCAATACGTGTCAATACACGCATGCATATATTCTACGTACGAGTATATTAATATAATAAATTAATAAA
>NW_017257886.1:33821-38346 GCF_001594055.1 Mycetomoellerius zeteki | reverse complement strand
GTACACCCAAGGACTTCGATTCTTTCCTTCGGTTACTTTTTTAAAACTTCCAAAAATTCAAGTTATTTCATTTTTACGTCAAATTTAGTTGTAAGCAGACATAAGTCGTTTTATCGTGTCGATAAATACGCACGGACTATAAGCATTAATGTAAAAAGGTGATCAATTCTCAGCTTGTAAAAATTTCCAAGGGAAAGAATCGAATTCTTGAGTATACATAAGTGTGATAAAAATGATTTTTAAAGACTGCACGCTTGCGTGTGCGTGTTACGTAGTAGTAGTGTTTGTATATAGATTATATAATTTATATAATATATATATGTGTATATAAAAGTATAATGTTGTACAATTTTGTAGTGAAACACGAAGCACGGTGGAAGTAATAAGGTGCTCGTGCACTGGCATTTTTTGTTGGTCAATTTTAGAACAAGACTCAATCTCGTCATCTTGAATAATGTCTAATGGGGGATCGATCTTCGAATTGTGTGGGACGAAAATGCTGAGACACGAGCTACAAAGTTCAATAAAGAATTATTTAATTAATTTCTTTATATTTCATTATTTTTTACTTTTATAATTTAGCATACATATCAGATTTAGGATTAACTTTTTTTAAATTAAACTTTACAATTAAACTATGGTTTTAAAAAAGCCGCTTCTCTCAAATTGTTGGAAAAAAATTGGTTTTTTGGAAAAATTGCTGTTTTTGTTGTGTAAAAGACATAATAAGTAACTTCTAAATTCCTTTATAAAATTAATGCGATTTATGAAATTATGTAGCATTATTTTTAATAAAATTTTTTATCCTTCTATTTTTGTAGTAAAACCTAATCTAATTCCTATTAGTATATGGCATAGCTTAAGTAAACAGATTTTTAACTCTAATTTGTCACACTTCCGTCTAATGAACTGAAGAGTCTCTTTGTAGTTTATTTTTTTCAAATATTTTGTTACGAATTCAGTTTAAATCCAAATTATTTTCTAGACCTATTATCATATAAACATGATGTTTGGACTCTACATTTTTAATTCTTACATTAATGGTGCAATAGTATATGTTTTGTATGTTTTATTGAATACATATATTCTCTATAAATGCATAATATTATTTAATATTTTAAGCATATTCTTGGAATATTAATTGTACATATAATATTCTAAGAATATGCTTAAAATATTAAATAATTTTATGCGCTAATGGTTATGCGACCTCAATTTTTTATTTAATATTCAAAATTTCTGTTAACTTATCCCACTGTGTACCCTATACGCAATTATTTTCTTTACGGAAAGAACTGAGAAGCAAACGTGGTAAATTTTACGAATACGCGTGAATTTTTCCAAAAATGAATTTTTTCCCCTTGGGAAAAAAACCGAAAAAATCCGCGGAAAAATTGGAAAAATTGGGTTTTTTCAGATCCTTTTAAAACTATAGTTTAAATTGTTATTGCGTTGCTATGTGTGCATACGTCGTTATAATATACAATACAAGATAGTGTATTTCAATCATTGTGCAGTTCGTGACGAAAATGCGTCCCAGAAACGAGCACACCTTTATACTTCCACCATGACACAAAATGAAGCAATTATTATTGCAAGATGGACAAACTAAGTTGTCGTATTGTGACCTGTCTGAACAGGTTAGAAAGAAAAAAACGTGGAACGAAGTCATTATGTAGCTGACTGACGAAGAAACGTCTCCTCTTCTTCGAAGAAATTTTGATAGATTTAATAGGTAGGCATTATTTGACCAACAAGAAATTTTGGTATAGTTTATGTGAAAAATTTATTTAATCAACAAGATATTCTGGTTGAGATCACAAAACCAGTTGTTTGAGCAACAAGAAATTCTTATATGTATAATCAACGAGAAAAATTTATTCTATCAACAAGAAATTCTGGTAGATTTAACTAGAAGAAATTAATCAAATTTATCCGCTAATTCGTACAAAAATTCTGATTCGTCCGTTTTAGACATACTGAATAGACATACTGGTTGAATCTATCAGATTTCCAAATAATCCAACCAAATTCTTTTTTCAGTGTAATAATATAAGTACATAAATATAATGAAAGTGATTTTTCAGGACCGCACCCGTGCGTGTGTGTGTCAGCATTTGTATAGTGTATATACTTGTATATAAAAGTATTGCAGGTATGCAAATGTTAATATATACATGTAAATATTCTACGTTCCAACATAATAATATTAAGAGTCTGTCGCGACCCAACGTACTGTAAACATCTCTGTCTGTCGTTCTTACGATTTTGAAGTCGTAATTTCTTAATTTTTAAGCGTTCAGATCTTCCTTCTGAGTTCGTGTTCCATGTTTCACCGTAGTACATCGCTTTTGTGATTAATATTGTGTATTTGTGCACTTTGCTATAATATTTTCTTATAGTATCGTTTTATAGCATTTGTGAAATTTCTTTGTTCATATATATTTCTTTGACTTCATTATCGTGCAGTGCCGACGTAGGGGATTGTCTGAGAGTACTACGTTAATATTCTCTATAAATACGTCCATATCTTCAATTACATAGGAGATTCAATTGGCCACTTTATATACATGTATGTATGCCCATACAATAATTATTATTTGTCCATCTTGCAGAACTGAGCTATAAATAAATGAAAAAATTCGTCACTATACACGCTCAAGTGCGTTTACCTCAAAATTACATACGGAATTCAATTGTCCACGATTTTTATCCGCATTTGTTTATAAACAATTGTTTATCAATTTTATAAAATCGTCAAGGCCGCGATCTCCAGGAAACTCGTTTGCGTGATTCAACTCTGTCCCCGATAGCCCCGTGCACGCGTGCTCAGAAGCCTCTCACGCTTGGCGCCGGCCACGCCGTATTCGTTACATCAAGAATGCGCCGCTTATGGCGGACGCCGCACCAACAATAAATTCGCGTGCCGATGACAGAACACGGGAGCGACCCTCTGTTACGTTGCATACGATTTTACACTGTACGAACCGAAAGGGCAATCTCATCGATAGCTTCGCCCTCCAGTCGTTCTTAAACTCGGGGCCTCTCGCTTGCCAAAAAGTAAATTCGCCGGACCGGGACGTCTGTTTCGTAAAACAACTCGAAACGGAAGAGGACGAGCAGCATAAGCGCCGACTTGCGAAAAATATTAGGGGGGCACCGAGAAATATTAGGGGGGGAACACTTTTTTGCGGTGCTACTGATAGAAATAAATCACTGAAATAACTAAAATCTATCAAATTAGTGAAAATTTTAACGATTTTAATGATTTAATTCCATCAAGAGCATCGCAAAAAAAATGGATAATGTTGTGTAGTTGACATCCACTTCTTCAGAAGACTACTGTAGTGCACAAGATATTTTGCGGTTACAGGAAAAAGGCATTCATGTCCTCTCTCAGGTTTCTCTCTGGTACGTGTATATACATTATATGTGCAGGTACACTAGAGGTTCCTTCTAGGGTAGGTACGCTAGGGTTTATCATTTGTTAAACAAGGATGAAATGACATCCGAGGAGCAATCCAATGGAAATCAAAACACACCTCAACAAACGATTCACAATCAGTACAACACAATAATCATCTTATCCGTGTTTAACATTGGCGAACAACAAGAATGTAATGATACACTGTGTCATACCGTGTCATTACATCATCTCTTGTTGATTAAGGCACCCTAGGGCAGCAGACAACGTGCCAGCGCGAGCATCACCTTTTAATTCGCCGCGTCAACGTTATGCATAATAGAAATTATTTGCAATTGTTAAAACACCGTTTGTTAAAAAACCAAAAGGTAAAAATTATTAAGGGGGTAATACCGGCGGAAGTTTTGTCACACTAACCAATAATTCTATGTTCTTAAGTCGTTCTCACTTGGCAAAACTTTTAGAAATAATGTAATAATACTACTTCCGCCGCGCGGCAAAAGTTGGATTGAGTTCAACTTTTGTCGCGAAGTGGAAATTATATCTACATATTACTTTCGAGCAAGCGAGACGTTGATTGGCTATCGCGCGCCAAAACTTCTAGAAATAATGTAATATTACTTCCGCCACGCGGCAAGCGTTGCTACGGGCTGTGTGCAGGAGCCAAAACCACCCTTCCTGTCAGTTCCTTACTGGTTGAAAAGAGCAACAGGCAGCTTTATTACTCCATTTTGAGGAATAAGGATTGATGTACGGACCTGGCGTTGCAGATTAGCATAAAACAGCTGTAAGTTTCCAAAAAATATTATATTTTGTATCGAAAAATTTAAACGTGTTTTTCTCGAAACGACAATTTTCGAGCGGTGTGGAATATAGCTCAAACAATTTTCAAATAACGAGCTTCTCCTTGCGTATATATATTCTACAACATCTTCACAGCATAAACTAACGTTTTCATTTTGAATTTTTGATTTCAGATAAGAACAGCAGTTCCTACACGCCACGGCGCGAAGCACTTTTTTTTAAATTTATATTACAAAGTTTTATTATAAAGTTTGTTATAAAGTTTGTTATAAAATCACCGTCATTATCTACTGAACC
>NW_017257886.1:0-33808 GCF_001594055.1 Mycetomoellerius zeteki | reverse complement strand
CTGCAAAGTTTGCTGCGCAATCCGTCGTACTGTATGTGCAACACCCTGTACTCTCCATTCAACAGAGAAAAAAATTAATTTTCTTTAAGAAATTGTAAGCACTCCTACCTCTCATATATGTATAATTAAAAAAATTAATTTGAAGATACTTGTCGTATGACAATATTTGCATAATTTTTTTTCATTATATATTTTATAAACGATTATTTATTTCCGCTGTCGCGGTCAGCTTGGACTCGACGGAGGACCAGGAGAGAGAGGAGAGTATTGCCAATTAGTAGAATTTTTACCAGATTTGGAAGTTTTTTCCTTTTACAAGGAGATTTTTGGGGGTACAAAACATTTAGGAAAATTCCTGGGTGACTTTTGGAAAGAAAAATATAAAAAAATTTAAATTACGGCTAAAATATTGAGAAAATCGCAATATAAGAAATAACTTTTTAGGAGATTTGGCAACAGTGTTGGTGGCGGCCTGAGCTGTGAGCAAGAGTAGCGCGACGGAAGGAGAGAGGAGAATCGGGGGCGGTGCGACCGCTGACGAAGCTCCAAAAGCCTGTACGACCAGTTGCGATGTTTAACGCGAGGCACAATGAACTTCGTCGGCATCGGCGGTGCGTCAACATTCTAATTGTGCTGTAATTATTAGATGCGCGTCACAGCAGTTCCGTCAGGCGATCCGTCTAGCTATAAGTCGGTCGATCTCGTCGCGAACGAATCTGGTTGTCTCCCTGTCTTCACGCACCGTAACGAAGAGAGCTCCATGTAAGTGCTGCATCCCTGGACACGCCCATTTCCCTCAACTCGCTTGCTGCGTTTTTCTCGAATACCTAGCTATCTTTTTTGCTCATTTGCAGGCTGCTTTTCTTTTAAAAGATTAAGTGTCGCTCTCTCTTCGTTATTCGTTGAATGCCCAAAGGGATAAAATGATATTCGTGTCGATTGTGTCTCCTAAAAGGAAAGTAGCCTTAAGCTCGTGTCACACTGCACATTGGAAATTGAGGATTGCGAATTAAAGATTACAATTCAGCTACTTAGAACGAAAAAAAATAAAAATTACTTGATCGAATTCTAATTTCTGATTCGCAATCCTCAGTTACCGATACAAAGTGTAACACGAGTTTTAATAACACCTGCTAGATTAGCTATCGTTGTATTAGTATTATCGTCAAATAGGAGAACGTTCGAGCGATTGAGCAAAACGGATCTAGCACGCTATTTACCGATTTTTTTTGCATAAGCAAAGCATAATCGTTTGCTCGGGAGTCTATCGTGTAGCTTGAAACTTCTAGGTGAAAATTCCAAAGTAATAAAATAAATTCACTAAAATATTTATAATTTCATGATATACATAATCGATCTTATTATATATGTAAGGAAAGCTGATGAAGGCATTTAATTTTCCACAATAGCTTCGTAATATTATTATAATTGTTATAGGTTTGCGATTTCTTTTTGTATGGATTAAAATAACGCACATACAAATTTTTTAATATTAATGGACTTGGAAATAATATTACAATAAGAAGAAGTGGTAAACGTGCAAGCACGTAAAATATTTTTGCTCTCTTGCAATTAAACGAGTCTTATCAGGTTACGCACAGTAGAAAAACGTAGTAAATATATTTAAATATTAGATGCGGTGCTCGATCGATCCATCAGTCGATTACGCGCTACTTTCTGAGCGATTTCGGGTCTACTATTAATCTCTCTGTCTGCAATCTGATCCTTTTTTGGCACAAGCGTTTCATTTTAAAATTTCTCCGAAATAAAAGAGGGTAGAGTCTGGTTTCGTTATTACTAATTGTAAATTATACGTTTTTACACACAAATTTTCACTTCTCCTTAGGTTTGCTCAAATTTCAATTCTTATTTATAATCTTTAAATATAAATTAGGCGAATAATTTGATAGGAGGTTGATCGCGAGAATTGCGCGCAACTAAACAGAAATCGATATTGATTACGTGTTTACAGTTACGAAATTGCACCGACGAGGAATATCAATATTTCTTATTTGTTATTTACACGGAGCATTGCGATATTCCGAATAAAGTGTAATGGAAATTGATCGATTATACTATCCGTTGTGCACATTTGACAATTGCTAAATCGGTGTTTTATCTGTAAACAAGTAATATATAGATAATGAAACGAAATTATGCATTTCGCTTACGCGTTTAATGAAGAAAGAAAAGAAAAGAAAGATTCGTTGATTCAATGGCTACATTTACACCGTGAATTTAGGCCGCGGCCTATACCCCAAATTCAACCTAAATTATTTAGGTCCCTCGCTGTTAACATTTGAGAGATGACCTAATCTGGCTGTAGGTCAGGCTTCGGTTTTTTGTGACCTGATCTGAAATAGACCGCCTATAACCTGAAATAAGTCGACTTACCGTCATTTGTTAATCTCAAATTGACATGTCATGTCGTTGATTATACATTATATCTCGCAAATAAAAAAGTTTAAAAAATGTTTAAAGGGTCGTGTTGAAGGAGTTCGTGTTCAGACCGCTTACGGTGCAAATGGTTGGTGCCTAGACCTATTTTGGGTCGCATTATAGATCAGGCCGCGTATTATAGATCTCTCGGTGTAAACATAGCCGTTATATACTTTTTTTAATGCTTAATTTGCCGAGCTATTTGCTTCGTGTTTGTTTACACGTAGAACAACGGTCGCGTTATGCATAGAATTTCGCATATAACCGGTCACAGAAAAATTACAATGTTTTTTTTTTCGATTAACTTCGAAACTCAGCCTTGCTCATAGAGCGGATGAACGTAAATTTCCTCAGTGGAAATAATATTATTCTTCAACACAGTTACTTACGCAACGACAAAAGTTTTCTGCGGATAATATTTTTTTAATGAAAAAAGTTTTATATGAAGACGGTTTGACGAATATTATATTGAAATAAAATGTCAATGATTTTTTACAAAGACCTAATTCTCAATAAGTATTTCCATAGCATATATAATATTTACGATAAATATTTCAAAAAATTAAAGAGCAACCTTTGAGGATCGACACAGGTTGTAAGTGTGTAATTATAAATACTTTATACACACGAGACACATATACGTTTCGATCCTCTTCTCTCAATAAAAGCCTTTATTTGATTTATTTATTTTAATAAATATTTCATAACATTTATAATAAATATTTATGATTTGTACAATCTAAGACTACAAAAATATTTAAAAATATTCAAAAGAAAAAATTTTAAAAATATTTACGAATATTTATAAGCTTTCTCCGCTCTTCTCTGACACCTTGTTCGAGCAGCTCGATGTAATTTACGTCGTACACGCTGTGCTGGGGAAAATAATTAGTTGAAATAGAAAATAGTAAATACGTATTTTCTGTGCAGGGAAATAATTGAAATAGTTTTAACAAAAATATTTATTTGATAGACGCATCTATAAAAATGTTACTTCAAATAAGTATTTTGCATTAATATAAAAAAGGCAAATAGTGTAATCATTATTTACATTAGCATTCACTTGAAATAAAAGAGTTATTTGACATTTTTTAGAGTTATTTGACGTTATTTCATAATTAACGGGCTGTCCATATATTAAGTAAGCAAATTTTTAGCCATTTTTAAACCCCCTCCCTCCCCCATGTAAGCAAGCGTAAGGATTTCGGAGACCCCCCACTATAATTACGTAAGATTTTTGCACACGTTCGATATTCAAGACTAAAAAAATTTTCAAGACAGTTACACGATTCTTTCAATATTATTATATGAGCGGTATAGTTGCATTGAAAAAATTTCAGACAAAAGTCTTACGTAAGAATATATGTGACCCCCTCTCCCCCTCCTATGTAAGCATTCGTAAAAATTCGTCTGACTCCACCCCTCCCCCAATTATGCTTATGTAATATATGGACAGCCCTTAAACAAAACACTTCTATTTCCTATTTTTTATTTATTATTTCCTATTTCTAAACAGTATGAAATAGAAAATAGTAAAAGTAAAATAAAAGAAGCAGCGCACATTCCAAAGATATACAGGATGTCCCGTACACTTCCCGTTATTAGCAGATTCCTGAGATTATTTCGAACTTGAGATTATTTCAAACGAAACAAAAGTCCTAATACTAAAATATCGAAATGCTGTCAAAATTAACAAATTCAAGATTATGAAAGGCTCTATTAACGGGAAGTGTACGTGACACTCTATATCTTTGGAATGTGCGCTGTTTCTTTTATTTTACTTTTACTATTTTCCATTTCATACTGTTTAGAAAATAGAAAATAGTTTTGTTTAATTATGAACTAACAAAATGTCAAATAAATATTTTATTTGAAGCGAACGTTGATGTAAATAGTAAATACTATTTGCCTTTTTTATATTTACGATGCAAAATATTTATTTGGAATAGTATTTTTTACATATCCTACGTGAAATACTTATTTCAAATAGTATTTTTCGTAGATCCTTCCTTTAAATAAATATTTCTGCAGCATTTATTTCAATTTTTAGTAGCATTCTCGAGAATGATGTGACGCTTTCCAGCTTCAATTTCTACTCGTTGGTAGCTGGGGTTATTCCTAGCCCAATCCTGTCGCGATCCAGACGAAATCATCGAGCCGCAGGGAGAGAGAAGCGAGAGAGAAAGCGAAACAGATGGAGATGGGTAATGGAGCATTGCGTACGAACGTGTGTGTACCCGATTATTCAATATTGCATCCGCTTAGCTGCATCGATCCTTGTAGCTGGGCGTATTTATAGAGTTCAGCCCGAGCGATAGAATGGCACGATGTAGGTAAACAGCTACGTAAGAGAGTTAGAGAAGGACGGAGAGATTTATGCTAATGAATGTAAGCGATAGTGTAGTGGGATACACAACCAAATGCACAATCCACGAAGACGTGGTACTTCGAGTGAGAGAGAAAGAAACAAGGATGATAGAATTCAGCGAAACATCCTCTCGGATCAATAACTCGCGAGAGACGTAAACACACCCATGAGAAAGTTACCGGAAGCGGTAGCTACGAACAAGGGGCACCAATTTTCCACGTTTTTTGCTCCACACGCTTTCCAGGTACTCAAGGTGAAGTTTTATTGATCTCGTGCTCTCATTATTGCCGGGGTGACCGGTGTTGCTAAAACGACAGCTTCAGATTAACTCTGCATAATCCCGCGGATCCCTGTTGACGTACAACGTTCGTCGCATCAGCAATACAGCTTGGTTTTCTTTTACTGCCGTGATGGAACTTGTTTGGATTTTTTATTGGAAATTCATGGTAACAGCCCGGCTCGTTACTCATGTTATCGTTTACATTACATTTGTTGGTAAACGGAATCTCCCACGTAGATCCGGTGTTATTCGAGTGAATTATTAGTCGCATGAGATTGCGTCGCAAAATTGCCACAGTGTAGGTGTGTCAAAATAGTCCCTTTTATGTATTATTCCTTATTTTAACATCACTCTTTAGCTTTTTCTCTCCGAATCGAGAGACACGCCTGCACACACGTAGCTACACTGAAAAAAATTTCTGGTTGAAAATGGACCAATCAAAAATTTCTGGTTAAATAGGTTTATTAGAATTCTAATTGAGATAACCGGAATTCTGGTTGATACAATGTTTCTGGTAAAATCTATACTAGAATTCTTATTTCTACCAGAATAATTATATTTTTTTAAATCAGAATTCTAGTTATTTCAACTAGAATTCTAATAGACTTAATCAAAAAATTCTGATTCGTTTATTTTCCACCAGAATTACTATTTAATCCAACCAGACCATTTTTCTCAGTGTATAGAAATCACTAACGAGTACATTGATTTAGATGCTCTCTGTGTTTACATGACGCCATTTCAAGATAACTTTTACTTCGTTCCAACAGCTTCGTGTCACTCGTACACTAATTAAATTCTTCTATCGCGCGGACTTGTTCTTGTATTTATGCGGGAGGCAATTTGAAAAATTATACTGCCAGTTGTCATTGTCACATATTAATCTGCATCGATTGTCGCTCAGATAAAGGCTACGTTTACACCGTGCGTTTAGTCCGCGACCTATATGATAGGTGTCTTTGTTTAATTAACCTTCAGGATAAACAAGGACATCTATTATATAGGCCGCGGCCGAAATGCACGGTGTAAACGTAGCCAAAGTTTCGAGGATTTCTCACTTTCTCTTCCCCTTCCTTTCTCGCTCTCCCTCCTTTTATATACACACACGCACGCACACACGACCTTGCGCGCCTGTTGAATAGGCAACCCGTCATATTGACCCGTATATGGTGATGCAACAGATCGCAACATTATGTAGATGTACGCGCGGTATAAAAGGGCTTCGATATAACTTCGTACCTCGCCTCTAGTACCGGCTCTAGTTAATGCGGGGCTGGGTGCATAAAAATGCGGGACTGATTCTTGAAAATGAAATAATTTATTTTAAATCATAATTATTTCAAATATATAAAATAAATATAAAATAACATAAAATAAAATACACATAAAAGTTTAATGTTTTTAATAATAAAAGGTCCAACTATTCTCTATCTCGTTGTCATGTCGTTACAATAAGTAAAACGCGGGGCTGATCAAAACGCGGAGCCGCGTGCGCTGCACCGTCGCACAGTGGCCTCTATCCGATTTTTTCTGTCCGAGAAAACATATTCATCCCATCTCACATTTCAATACGACGATACACCTCACACTTGGGCAAATATTAGTCTCGATAAATATATTTCCATCGGTGGGTTTATTTAACAATAAAAATTATTATCATCCCCGATAGTGTTATTTTTCCAATGCGTCATATTCTCCAAAAAATTTTATATAGAAAATTTTGTAGGTGCTTTTTTCTTTTTTTCGGTATAAAATGTTTGTAGCAATAAAATCCGCGCATGTCGGAATTATATACATAGAACGAGGAAATATTTCATTTAACGTGGTTATAAAGTGTGGAATGTGTTGCGAGTTTAATTATAAAATTAAATTTATGTTATGATTGCGCCACTCTTGACTTTATTATGTATTATGTTTCAAAAGCGGTAAAAAGCGAGAGAAATAGAAAGGAAAAAAATTGCTATTCATTTTATGCCCCGGAATTCAGTTCCTTCAAGTGCGAGATATGTTAAAGATAATATTGACATAGAAATACATGGCTTGAAAGTCTAATAGCGTTTTTCATTGATCAGAACTAGTGCGCTCTCAATGCACATTAAAGCTATTGTACACTATTCTAATCTAAATGTATAAAAATGAGATATCTTAATCGATAAAATACCCAATGTGTATTTTATCAAATAGCACAATAAAATGTATTGAATATTTTGCGGTTTTTTTAATTCGTTTCTATATTTTTATTAAACATGCATCCTTATGTCGATTTGTGTACAACGGCTTTAAAGTGCACTGAGTGTGCACTAGTTCTGCCAATGATAAACGTTATTACAATGATAAGGAAATAGACTAAAAGAAAACTTAAAAATAAAATAAAAATAAAATAAGATCAAAATAACAGAGTCTGTAAGTGTGAGAGTGAGAGAAAGAGAGACGCAAACGGACTTTTACGATAGTTGATTAATATTGAATAAAATAAACGTATTCTGCTATTTTATCTCAATATTGCTAAATGCGTCGTGGACCGTAATTTTTCTGCGAATTCAGCAGGGCGTAGAGATAATAGAAATAGGGACACGACGTAAAAGGTCAAATGCTTGAAAATCGATGAGATTCTCCGTAGAAGGACCTTTACGCAGTGAAAATATAACGTCAACAGTTGTGCTACGCAGAATCTCATCGATTTTCAAGCATTTGATTTTTTACATCGCGTTCTCAGTTCCTATATCTCTGCGCCCTGCCGAATGTGGGTCGCGGCTAAATTATTAATTAAATATTATAATATAAATATAATATCGATGCCTGAGCCGTAGAAGGTGCTATATCGAGGAAAACATGAAGGAAGAGTTTATATAGCGCAATATTTTCTTCTCATAAATTTTACAGTGGTAGGTATGACAGAACGGGAATCGTTTTGATTTTCAATCCTATTTCTCGCACTCATTTATTCATCTATTATTTAATTTTCCGTAACTAAATTTGTGTAATTTATGAGTAGTAAATATTGCGCTATATAGACCCCTCTTTAATCTCATGCGACTTGAATCGTTCTTCTCGCTTTCTCGATATAAACCGTACTTCGTATGCGTTCCAACATAGACCGGAGATATTCACACCTCACTCGAAATAGACCGCTTTTCATTAATTTCTTGACATAAATCTTTCTTCGTGTTTTTTTTTTCCGATATAGCATCTTCTACGGCTCAGATGTCGATATAATGTAATATATATAATAATACATATATGTATATAATATATAATATAATGTAAAAATATAATATAAAAATAATAAATATTAATGTGAAGTATATGGGAGTCACAAGAGTCTTGACAATTTCGTAAAAGAAGGAAGAAGACTGGAAATTTTTTGGATGCACATCTCAATTGAGTCAGCTTCGTTAAGATTATCGAAGCAACCGAAAGTTTATACTGGAGTATTTTTTAATGACGTGTGTATCCATTCGTTCATACACACAAGTATCAAAAAAATCTATCACATAAAAATATTTATTTTTCTTCTTCCCTTCCATTTTTTTTATTTTTGACTTTTTCTTCTGCAATCTAATTAGATCGAGTCGGTAATCTAGGTTTGTCTCTCATTTATGATTAAACAAAAGACTAAGGTCAATAGTCGATTCTTAGACATATGATAGAAAGTCATCTTTTTACTTATGCATATTAATCGGCAATTTATTGTAGTTAAATAAAGTCGTCTAAAAATTAGTAGCATTTAAAAATTCAAAATGTTTTTAATTTTAAACAATCTGTAAATTGTCTAATCATTTATGTTAAAATAAATAAGATTCATTTATAGCTTAATTATAGCGCGTATATATAAAATATCTTTTAATTTTATGTATATATTATATATTGAAATTATTATTTTTAAAAAACTTAGTGCATTTGAATACAGTATATTCATTTAATATTTATTTTAAACAAGATATCAGTAGAATCATCAAATATAGATATTTATTCTATTAAAAGAGCGCAAAAATTCATTATCGCACTAATTAGAACGATACGACAAAGCACCAGCTCCATAACCCTCGTAAGCCATGTTATCAGTAAATTGTTCGGCTAAACGACGTAGATTATCATCGATGCCGTCGGCACGCTTTATCATCTGTAGTAATTGAGCTAGCAATCTACCCCTGGTAGGATGAGCATTTAAATCAATTTGTCCTAGCTTCGTCTCCAAATTATCCTGCGACAGAAAGCTCTCCAAGGTTCGGTATTCGTCCGTGTAAATATCCAACTTTGGCAAAGCCTGCAGAAGATCCTTGACATCGACGTCTCCAATCGTCATCTTTCTATTGATTTCGATTTCTTGAGTAAAATTAGTCAAGAATATTTCTAATCGACTGGCGCACTCGGTCTGTCCTTGATTGAATCTGTTATCGAATGTGGTTACCAGTTCGGCGATATTCATCGACAGGGCGCTATATGGAAGAAGACCTGAAGTTAATAAAGCCTTCAGCGTTTGCAGTGCGGCATTTATCGGTCCGCTGATGTCTTCCGAAGAAGTGAAAGCAAGTGCCTTCTGCCAGACTTCCGGCTTGACTGTTCTATCTGTAGCTACATCCATGAGGAGTCTGCGAATCCTGACGGAGTTCTCTTTTCTAGCCATTGCGAAGAGAAGCGGTGAGGCAATAATGGAATTCCTCGGAAGTTGCCAACGTTTTCGATTGTTTTTCAAAATTAGCTTACCGTAGATGCTATCTATGATGCTCGATACTTTGCTCCGATGAATCTGCTGACGTCTGAGTTGGCTGACGAAAGCTAGCAACAAATCTTTCCAGGACGCGTACTCAAAGGGAGAGAATTGCTCTATTACATCCCATACATCCGTATTGTTCTGCTGAATCATAGATAAAAACGCAATACCATCTTTTGTTTTAGATATCATCCTGTCTCGACATATCAGCAGAGTATAGTTCATCAGAGTGTTGTCCTGAAAGAAGCTAGCGAATTCGGCGGATTCTCGACACTCTGAGGGCTTCCGCAAGAATGGCAACAATATGTTGGCGGCTGTCAACGTCTCATTTTGCAAGGATAGACTTGAGACGGCGTTGGCGACTAACATATAAGGATCGAGGGATACGCTAAAGTTGGTGCTTAATTCGTGCTTGCCATGCGATTGCAAATATTCGACGAGAAGTACGACCGATTCTCTCACTTCTGCCGTCGCGTCCGGTATCCGCAGATTCGCCAACATGTACGCGATCAATTCAGAACGCGGAGGAATGACCTTGTCGTGGATTAATATTGCCATTTCGCCGACAATCTTCGGCCAGGGTCCTTCCATAGCCTTGACCGGCGCGCGGTAGGTCAAAGACGAGGTTGCTTCTTTCAGCTCTCTCATAGAAATCTTCTCCAATGGGTCCACCTTCGGCGGTTCGAAAGTGGGTTTGTAGATCTCATCGGCGTCCAGAACACTCTCCGACAGGGATCGTCGAATCAAGGATATAGCGGGGAGGAGATACTCGGGCAAGCGGTCCTCCATGGATCCAAGAATACTGTCTATCTGCTCTGCGATAGGTGCGTACGTTATAGAAGGTAAGACACCGAGGCACTCGAGCAGTGAACCGCCGTTTTTCAAATAATCCTCGATGATCTTTACGGAGTGATGCATCTCGTAACTTTGTATCTGTAAAAACCAAAAGCGAGTGCAGGAAACACAAATTTTGAGACTGCGCTGGAATGAAATATACCATATAACTTTCGCAATTATTAAAAAAATATAATAAAGACAATTAAAGTTGACATTATATTAGAAATTGTCCAGATGAATAATTATAGGATTATCAAGCTTCACAATTGGATGGAACTTATACATTTGTTAACTTGTTTCGGAAATGCAATATCACAATTCTGAACCCCTTGCAAGGTTTTTCTCGAAAAGATTCAGACCTCTTACACCTCGTTCTGTTTTTTAAAAAGTGAAACTTACCGGAAACTCGTAAAGAATTTTTCCGACATTGTGTTTCAGCCGTGTTGCCGTTTTTAATTTTAATGTCAGTTTTCTTTCCAGAAATGAAGAATATTTCCCGGCATCATCGGCCGATTTGGAGGATCTTGCCAGAAGAAATCCGAATAGGTAGATCAGTATACCACAGTGGAGCCACATTCTCCGTATCGAGAGGTGATTCGATCGTACTGTCGACGATATCTAGTTGAAAGCATATATAAAAAGTATTATTTGATATACGTGCATGATCGTAAATTACTTTTGTTAAAGCGTACGGGTGCGATAGCGCGAATTGAATTCCTATGACCGAGAATGGTATAAAGATTCGTGATTGCACATGTGGGCAGTATTAAACTGTGATCCTATCATTAATTTCCGTGGACTGCGATTTTAATATTTCTTTTCTTTCTTTTAGTCATTCTTGCTCTTATTATAAATTATTATATATAATATGTTAAAAAGGTATAATAAAACCACATGTATTAGAAAAAAATTAATTCTTATTAATGTGTGTACTTCTAAACACTTCAAATTTACAAAGCAGTAATGGTGTAAAAAGAATATGTGTGCTTACTTATAGATTATAGTTTAACTTTGCAGTTTAATTTTGTAAGTTTAAACATTTTTATACACATGTTAGACAAGTAAAACTTAAATCACTAAAATTATAATATATATTTAATATATCTACAATAGTCACGAGTAGAGTTGTCGGCAATATTTTTATATACTTTTTATAGTGTGCTTTATAATGTATAACATTAACAAAGCCTTATATTTGCTGATATAATATAAAATTATAATTATATCAAAAGCATATCAATATATACATTATAAACATATATAACATAATAAATATAAATGTATTATAATACGCGTCATAATGTGAGCTATTATTTAGTTGTTTATAAAAAAATGGATAATTATACTTATATTTATATATATATTTGAATAAATTTCAATTATGTAATATAAAGAGGAGAATAAAAGCTAAATAAGTTTTAATATTAATGCTGTAATAAATTCATTACAATAAAAGGATTGCCATCAAAAATGAAAAGTAAATCTCATAATATTAATCCTCATATATATATATATAAATATATGTAAATAACGTGGTTTGGATGGATATATACGTAAAAAGCTTGTCAACTAGCACATTTTGCATTGTGCAGCGAAAGACCGGCGTTATACATAACAAAGATCTGCTTAATTCAGATTTAAACACATCGACGTAGATAAGCCTGAGTTTTCGCCATTAGTTTTTGCTATTGAAAATGATTCTTTGCTTGTCGAGTTACATGTAAGTAATCGTATTTCTTTGGTTGTAATAGTTTTTGTCTCTGAAATAAGATGTGTAATATTTCTTGAATCTTTTTAGAATAAGGAAAGAATTTTCTCTTTCGCAGAAAAAAATTTTCTGAGGAATAAGAAGATAATCATGAAATATGTACTTTCTTATAAAAAAAAATGATACAACGAAGAAAAAATTTTGAACGTTTTATTAGATATTAAAGTTATCTTTAATATTGAAGAGTTATAATAATATCTAAGTTATTTAGATAGTTATCTTTCTATTTTTATCTTTGTTGATCTAATGAAGTATTACACATTATTAGAGAGATACAAAATATATAAATTAACTTTATGAAACTTAAATAAATTGGTAATTGAAACTTTTGTGTCTGTTTTCTCAAATATAATATATATATATAGCATTTTTGTAATCTTCCAAGTTTTTCAAACGCGGTACCTACTTTCGGGATTCGGACAAATCTGTTAATTATTAAATAGTATTTTGGTATTATATTAAATAGTCTTGGAACTAGTCGGCCCAAGGGAAAATGAACATGATACAACAAAGATTTTCCTTGTTGAACAGCTTGAATGGACTTTTGTATTGATCGTGCCAACTGTAGATGAGCAACAGGTTCCTTCTGAAATGTACCGACAGTTAAATTATTTCTATTATTATAAATAAAGTGTGCTATTGGAGAGAGTTAACCAATCAAATTTTGAACATCTTTTTAAAATTTCTTTGAGTTATGATTTAAATGGATTGAAATAAAAATCATTTCTTGATTTTTATTTCAATCTATTTAAATTATGACTCAGACAACACAACACGTATGGCACTTTCAAATCATATGGAGGAAGTTTTGGAGATGGAGATCGAATTGTGATCTCTCCCAATGTTTCATTTATTCCTTGTTTAACTATATGTATACGTGTAGTAATCAACACATGGAGTCAATCCTTGAATAATCGAGCAAGACTGCAATAGCAATGTGATCAAGATAGAAATCTTAGCCATCTCGCGGGATTCTGTTACAGACCAAATAAATACGATTTACTTATAAATATACTTAATTTTTATGAATAGATCTTAATATTTAACACAATTTCAAAGTTAAAACATCATTGATATAGATCGATAAGTTCTGTATGTACTCTCATCCTTACTTGCATTTATATCTATTTCTTTAAATTGATTGACAACTGTATTTGGACCAACAAATATCTTGTTCATATCACAATAATTAAAGCAAAATTATTTTCTTAATAATACAGATTAAATTGAATTAATAAAATCTATGTGTATTAAATGCGTTCATGCATTACAAAATATTGTATGCAAATGTTCTGTTCGATAATCCTTATTAATTATAAAATCCAATACGTCTTCTATACCGATAAGAGGAGGTCATCAAAAATAGTAATTTCGTTTTAATTAAGCTTCATTTACTTCATTTACTTTTCCATTGGCATATAAACTTCTTTTAACAATAACTACAACACTTTAGATCAATCTGTGTTCGAGGATTACATGAAGTATAGGATGATAGTGGTGAAGACGCTGTTTCTGTACATAGTAATAGCGATGGAGAAGACACTGTTGATATAGATGGAGGCAGTACACGTACAGATATAACAGACGATACTAATGGACTTTCCTTTGACTGCATAAACTGTGTAGATTGCGTAGATTGCGTAGCCTGAGATAGAGATCCTCTTGTTCTGAAATTAATTATAATTGTACACTCAATATTCATCTGTTTTCAAGATTTAAAAACAGATTCTTCTCTATATAATTTGTTATAATCGAGAAAAATATTGTACAAATTACATTGAAAGATACAAGATATTTACTTGCGTGGATTAATACGTGGAATTAAAAAACTCATGCATCCATTAGTGGCCATTGGACAGTTTTGACTCCATCATTAGAACCACTGCGGGACTTTTGTCTCATTTCACCTAGTTTTTTTGTCAGCTGATTCCTAGATTAGTTGAAAAAAACGATCCTCCAAATCCTCTCCTATACAGAATATTAAATTAAAGTTAGAGTACATACATACAGCATATGTACATAAAGAGTACATACATACAGCATATTTTATCGAAATATCAGTATCTTCTTATCGATTATCAGAATGTCTTTCAAACATTTCGAATAATACTTCTTCAGTATATTCTCATTTATAAGTATCCCTATTTACTTGTTTATTATATATACTCCTGTTTCTTTTCGAGTAACTTTTGAGATACTCGTCACAAAGCACTTTAAAGCGTTTCTCATTGATTCAAAATTTCCTGCTAAATTCAATAACAATTGGCTCCAGATGTTCGCGTTAAATCTTGAAGCTACACTCCCATCATCTTGTCGAATCTTCACTGAATAGACTGATCATTTCTTTACTCTTCGAAACTCGTTTACAGTTTCCGCGTCAAAGATGCATTTAGATTGTGCGGTAATGAGGAGCAAGGTCGCCAGACTCGCAAAGTCGATTAGTCAAGGCGACCACATATCGACTCATACTGTTCAACTTGTTCGACACGCAGAATATTTCAGATCGTAACAAGAAGAAAAAAAGGAGATATAAGTATTTTTGAAGAATCCTCTTTTCCTGAATAATATCGCGCGAGAAGAAAATTAATTGGGAAATCCGTACGTCTGATAAATTACGGCTGACTTCGCGTGTGCAGATATAAACTCAAAACTCGTCAGTAGAACTTTTTGTACAATTGTGAAAACGTAGATAATTACGGTGGGCGAGAAAAATATAAGATTTTTTTGGAGTAGTAGCATAAAAATATAATTATTTGTTTCAAATTAGAACATAGATTTTGGGTGTTTCATTCGAGTGGGCGAAAATTTAATAATATTTAATTGTAAATAAGAAACAAGTATTGGAAATTCTTTACAGGGATCAACTTGAGATGACATTGGTTGCATTCAGCAGAGAAAGCCGCTCACTGAGCGCTATATAATCTTACGGCCCAAACATGGCATTAGAGAAATAATAAACAGTAATAAATAAGTAAGGAACATGATATTAAAGATTATCTATAATAGACAAGTTATTCTACATTACAAATTATAACAAATAAACATATTAATCATAAATTAATCCCTTTTTTGCTTAGGGAGTGCTCAGTAAGTGGTTTTCTCTGCTGAACGCAGCCATTGGCGATCAACGCATAGTACAATAGATCAGAGGACACGATAAAGCTGTCGATCAATTTGTGCTTGCGCGATTTAATTGCTAACGTAGACATTATTAAATCGTAATATTATTACAAAGCGATGTGGACTGCGATTTCAACACTTTTTTTTAGCCTTTCTGGCTAAGCCGTTCTGATTATTACTTATAATATATCCTAAATAGGTAAAAAAATTATATATGATAATGTATATATTAAAGAAAGAAACAATTTTTATTAAAAAATTTTGAATTATTAATTTATACAACTAAATATTTATTTACTTATAAAATAGTATATATAGTATATAAAAACAGTTAACACGTAAATCATAATTTAACTTTGTAGTTTAATTTTATAAGATTACACAATATTTTTCTATATGTTAGTAAAATTTAAGTTACAGGAATCATTAGAATTATATTTAATAAATCTATATTTATTATATTTGTAGTCATGAGTAAAATTACCGATGATACATTTTGTACTTTATTATAGAGCTGTTTGTTTCACCTTTTGGTAAATTTTACCTGTTAGGTAAATCTGGCAATCTGCGTATGTGATTGGTTAATCTTGTTACTTACCCAACAGATAAAATTTACCAAAAACTGGAACAACTGGGCCTTAATGTTTTATAATATAAAATAATGATAAAGTATTTAATAATATAAGTAATACAATATATGAATTATGATAGAGAGCATTAAATAAACACATTGATATATTGTAACACTATGATATGATTTATTTTTAATTATTAACAAATCCACAATGACAAATAGTTATATTTGTATCATTTCACATACTTTATTATCGTGAAATGCATTATGACAAACAGATCATCATAAAAACTCCAACTCTTATATATAGAGGAGAGTTGCCGAATGCATACTGATCGCCTCCCATATCAATATTTTATTACTTAATATAAGCAATATTTAGTAACAAAAATATAAAATAAATAGGAATGAATAATATAAATTAAAATTTAAAAGGTTACGTCTCTTTTATATGTGTTAGCAACACTTTGAAAAATCGGATACATCTAATACTATATAGTTTTTGATTAATTTAGCTAATGTAGCTAATAACAGTGATAATAATGTGCAATTTTATTCTGAATTTTTATATTTTTATAAAATAAGATCGATCTGTTCTAGAATATTTTACGTAAAATATTATATTTAATTTTTGTTGTATATCTATAATATTGTATATATTTGCAATTATTATCACACACAAGATTATAAATTCATATTTTTTATAAATATGTCAGGTTTCCTAAATCGTTCCATAAGATAAAACTGATACTTGACAATAATAAAATTAATATATATTAATATAAATAAAAATGTCAAATTGTAAAAATAAATTTAAACCAGTTTTACTTTTAATTTTTCTTATCTTTTTATTGTTATTAATTAATTATCAAATATTAATCCTTTTTATAAAACTAGATAAATATTGGTAAAACTAGAAAAATAATGATTTTTTATTAATGTTATATTTTTAGTTATTTTTTTTAGTTATTAGAACATTTAGTACTTTCAAAGGAAATATGATTTAAAAGATTTACAGATAATCAGTTATTTAAACTGTACTTTTTGCAGTATGTTACAGAAAGACTTATAAAAAATTAATTTGTTTCTGGTAAAAAGTGAAACATGTAATAAATAGATCTGAAATATCGAACTACAATTTCCAATGTTTATTTGCGTTAAATCAGTATCAAATAGAAAATATAATAAAAACATAGTTTAAGTAGTATGCATTTGTCAATGTTCCCTTAAGTATTGTAGCTTCAAATAAATTTTATGTAAAACGTTGTCTAGCATATTTGTCTAGCATATTTTGCATTTTGAGACAAGAAACTATCGTTACGTGGTGGATATCTGCTGTTGAATCCAAGATAGGTATTTAGCCACGTCGACAAAAACGGTGTACTTCGTGAGATCACATGTTGGTTCATGGCTAAACACTGTCCGTGAAACAACACCACGCAACTGAAAACGGTCTGTGGTATTATCGAAAAGTACTAGCGCGCTCCCGCTGTCACCGTTGCAAGGACCGCTCCCATCTTGCATACCGGCGCAAAAGGTACGATTCGAGGTGAGTTTGACGAAACCCGGGTAACTCCAGTGACAAGTCTCCTATAATTCATGCAACAATGATGAATCTTCATCATTTGCAAAGTTTGTTTTTACAAGGCGTAAAATCCTACTCGACGTTTTCCGGATATGGTTAGCATCTCAGAATTGTGTCGAAGTGTAGTATTACTTTTAGAACGTTTACAAAAATTTGAAGTTATATCTTAACTGCATGATCGGTGATAGCATTATCATTTAGACACAATCACCACATTCGTTACTCTAGGCATGCAATGACTCTGATAAATCCATCGATTAGTTACAGAAATGTGCATATATTATAATGTTATGATAGTAATTAGCTATGTAAATGTATATAACTGTGCAAATGTAGCAAAATTAAATAGAGTTTCGCGCGCCATTGTTAACAATGCAAAAATAAGCATTTTTTATTCGTAATATATCTAAATATCTCGATTTTATTGTCATTTGCCTATTCTCACTTTTTGGATGTTTCGTTTAAAGAATCTCGCTTTCGATCCAATTTGTATGCCAATCAAATAGCAAAATTTACGAAAAATTCTCTTTTAAAAAGGCTCTTAAAGATTCTTACCAAACTGACTATCGGCATTATCGCCATTCGTGGATGATCTGTATAACGATGACCGAATTCGTCTTTGCCCCATCCCACGACGTATCCTCTTCTTCTGACGACGTCGTGAAGATCGGATGAACCGGACCACAGACAAATAGGTTTGATAAAAGGGTTATATTCCACAGGTCTTCTGAGATTTAAAATCGCCAGATCGGAATCGCCGGTGGTGTCATGTACATAATCGGGATGAATCGTGTAACTTGCGACTTCCCGATTCACGGTTCCCACCTCGCGAAATCCGAACAAATTAAATCGCCCCAATGCCACAGCCAACACATTAGGAAGTATAGTTTCGTTGCTTTCAAAGCTCTTCAAGCAATGCCCCGCTAAAAAAAAATATATGCATGAATACCACATTTTTTTAATCCGTACTCTCTGTCGAGAGATACAAAAACTAAAGAGTACACATACACACACACAGGGTGTTCGATAAAAATCGTAACAACGCTTAAGGATAAATTTCCAAGATTATTTTAAGATGAAAATACTAATACCAAAATGCCGAGGCTATAATTGTTTTTTAATTATAAGCATTTAAAGTTAACGAATCATATCGCCTAAAATTGGCGTGTTTAGGTATGGTTGCAGAGAAATTCTTCAGGTATTTGCTTGCACTTTTCTTAATAATAACATAAAGATAAAAAAGAATTTTTACAATACCGTGTATCCAGATACTGTGCACACTAAAGTTAGATTATTTAATGGAAAGTCAAAATACACGATATTGTAAAAACTCTTTATAACATCAAAGTATCTGATGAACAATTAAGCATTCTAAATATTTTTGTGTTTTTCTCGGTTATATTTGGATTAACTGTGAATATCTGTGGAAATCTATAAAATTAAATTTTACTATGAGAATATGAATAAGTACAAATAAATATTCTACAATCCAAGAAAGAAAGCAGAGATTGTGTAAGAAGTTTACCTTGTTGAATGTATGAAGAGTGTTAGTAATACAAATTTTTTTCTTTTATTAATTTACCTGTTAGAACATGTTTATTTGTCAGGATGGTTCCAGCGCATTGAAACTCATAGTGATTTGTAACGACGAAAAGTGCCACTAACCACGGCCATTCGCCAGGCAATGTTTCCTGCCCATTAGAGATCAACAGATTTGCACTTGCAGAGCGGCTGCTGATGCCACATTCATTATTATTGTTAATATTATTATTATTATTGTGTTGCGGAACTGGTTTGGCTAGAGACTGGTTTGATTGAGGTTTAAGTGACTGGTTTGGTTGAGGTCCAGAGGACTGATGTGGCCGCAGGAATATATTATTATTGTGGGAAATACTATATTGTGGAAAATTAGTCAACGATGGCATTAGGAATATATTATTATTATTAAAATTATGTTGTGAGGTTGTTTGAGCTGAAGTCGGTCTCCTCAGATATGTGTTGTCATTATTATATTGTGAAACTTGTCCTGGTTGGTTCGGGAGCTTAGGTAAGAATATGTTGCCATTGTCTTGAGAGAAAGTAACGATGGCTTTCTTTGGAATACTCTGTTGATGCCCCGGTTTTGGTGTCGAGTTCTGATGCGATTCATTCGGTTGTGAATGATACGATTCATTCGGTTGTGAATTTTGCGAAGATATTGGTAGATACAGAGTATGTTCCAATGTGATAGTAGTAACAGTAGTAGTCACATCTCCTGTTGCTGAAACAAAATATGATATTCAAACCTCGCATCTTTTTAGAGTGAGAATCTTCCGATTCATCTCTTCGCTATCTGAATAAATATAAGATAAAATGAGAATTAATTTGTGACTCGCGATTGAATGAATATCTATGAAGTCTACTCCTATTTTATCGAACATACATGGTATTTATATATATTATCTTATTTCAAGAAAATACGATACTCACCATCGGGACCCGTACAATATTTTTTATCATTGAACCATAGCGCGGACAATGTTGGAAGTGGTTGGCGTAAAGGGAAATAAATATGGTACAATAAACTCCTGCCCTGTAGAACAGCTTGAGCAGAATCTTCAGTCGATCGTGCTAATTTTAGTCGACCATAATATTTCTAATTGTAAAACACATTGATGATTAATTTATTTTCTAGAAATGAACTTCTTTTCATACATTTTTTTTACATAATTACATTTTGGTCATTTTTAAATGTATTTTCATTCTTAAATCAAGTAAAACTTGTTTCTTTAAGACAGTACTTGCAGAAATGTTACGATTTCAAGCCAAATTTTGTTTTAGAAATATTTTTGAGAAATAATTGTTAGCCATTGTTGAGTCCACAACATGCTTGAAATTATTAGAAACTGTCTGCATCGACGGTCACAAATTAGATATAAAAAAAAAGATACATACCGTAGGCAACTCAGTAGTGAGTTTTAAACCCACTTTCAAATGGAGTTTGCTAACTTTTGGCGGAGACTGGATTTCAATCTGTCCTATCATTTCGTCTGTTCCTGGTTTGATTATATATCTGAAATATTGAGGACACGGAGATTGCTGTCCTTGTACTAGTGTAAAAAGCAGCTGAGGCAATAATGCGATCAAGATATACATCTTAGCCATCTCGTGAGGATCTGTTAACAAACTTAATAAAATACATAGTTTATAAATGTAATTCACTTTTAATATTCTTTAATATTTTATTTGATGATTTAATGATTTTCAAACAGCTGTTATCATAGCTACACGGATTTTTTCTATAAAAAAATTTTTTTAACATCTCAAAAAGTATTTAAATCAGTAATTTTATTTCAAAGAAAATTTAGAAATACGAAAAGTTAATTATGCACAAATGCGATTATATTTACATAATATTAATATCCATACATCTATTCGTCGTATATTAAGTTTTAATATGTCGATAAGATTAAAGAATAAAATTTCAATACATAATGTGAAATGATTTATTACTATTTATCACAAGCGAACCAGGAAAGTTGATAGAACAAGCATATAAACGTCATGAATGCGATAAACTTAGCATCCAAACATAACGTAATACTATGTGTCCATTAACCCGAGAATCTGGTTTTACACACTAACAGGAAGAAAATAAAGCTAATTGTTAATCATAGTTTTCTTTATCGAGTGTATTTCCACTTATTTTCTATTTTCTCATTTTTTTTAGAAAATATCAAATAAATCTATATAATGATTTTAAATTTTATAATAAATTGTAGAACAATTAATAATGTAAATACAGGATATAATTATAGTAAAAGTAATTTTTTATTAAGATGTGAAAAACATCCCACGTGATAATTTACGTAAAAAAATTAATGACTGTTCTCAGATTAGCAAAGGTACTTAAACAGGATATTCCAATCATATACGAATAGTCTCCTGTTGAAACTGAAAATTTTCTTTCATTCAAAATTTTATTAATATTTTTATATTTTTTCATAATTTTTTAATTTCTGTAATATTAAATAATTAATTAAATAATTTAATTTAGAACGCTGTTGATTATAACCTAATTTTTAATTGATTATACTCTAGTTTTTGTATTTTCGAATCTATTTAAAGTATTTTTTTAATTGTGCGATTTTTAAATTCTTTAATGCAACATTATTTTGCTTTATACAATATAGTAATTTCATTAATACAAATAAAGGCGTCCTGTTTTACCACGATTACATTTTAAGAGATATCTTCGAATTAGTTTCACGGATTGAAAAATTTTTTATACAGAATTAAAGAACGCATAAAAAGAAAGTCCGGAAACTACGATTTCACGAAAAAATCGGAAAAAAATTCACTTTTTCGGGTACGTAAAACTGTTACTTGAGATTAATATTTGCTTGATATAAAAGTTTTACAACTTGTAGAAAATAAGTATCTAGCGGGATTCAATTTACTTGAATAAACACTACTGAGTTTGTAGAATTAAGATTCAATAAACGTAGAAAAAAATATTTCTCCTAAAACGAAATTACGTGGTTTGCAAGGATTTACTTTTTTCCTCTTTTACAGATTCGAAAATCCTTTTCCAGGATTAAAGTATAAGCATTAATACGTGTTTGTGAGGTGGAGTTTATGCCGAGAGAGAACAACCAAAAATTTCGAAATTGATATATTTTTTACCATTTCTTAGTGTAACACGGCGTCTCAAGCTGTCAAGTCGTGACAACATTTGCTTGATACGAAAGTTTTGTAACCTGTACTTACGAAATAATGATCCACAAACACGTAGTTTGCACGAACAAATAACGTCGAGTTCTTAGAATTACACTTAAACGCTTTATCGCGACGAATTTGTTATACAAAAATTGACATGAATGTGCATGTATCATAGGTTGCGTGAGATATTGGTTTGGTAATATATAAAGACATGTCGGTGCGTTGAAAAAACAGCGATATCTAGATTTCGGAGTTCGAGCTTCGCTTTAGGATTCTCTTAATAATACAGATTAAATTGGATTAAAGAGAGCGAGAAGAGAATTGATATGTGCACTAAACGTATTACTGAACTGTATTTACTCTCTGTTTGATAACCCTTGAAAGATCAAACATTTCATATATCCCAATACACGTCATAAGGTCAACGAAGCCAATAATTTTGCTTTTATAACTTTACTTGCCTTTCAATTGGTATAAACATTTCTATTTAACAACGATTACGGATATTTCAGATCAATCTACATTTAAAAGATTAATTATATAGTCTAAATACAATTAATTTTTTTACAAGAATTGAACAATTAAAGTTCAATAATCTTGTTAAACAATCAGCTTCAAACAAAAAGAAGTCTTAACAATAAACAAGAATAGCAAAGATTCCAAAAATAAATCGAAATTGAATGAAAAAGAAATAAGCCGACGTGGATATGCAGTAATAACAATTAATATATAATTAGTCTACTACTCGTAATAAGTTACATAAAACGCATAGGTTTCAACTGCAATTTTGGATCCTCTTCAATGCATATTACACATAAATCATATATAATATAATACATATATTTGAAGGGTAGAAAACTTAGTAAGTTAAATAAAACTATAATAACAGTGTTATAATAAAGTATCAAAATACCAAACAATAGTAACAAAATAAATAAAGCCGGAATTACATGCCTATGTCAAATGAATAATAGTTTAAGTATATGAGTAATAGACTAATATTGTTATTATTGTGCATCGACATCCGTGTTGTCTCTTATTGGCTTATCTTTCCTTCATCTTTTTTTAAAAAAACATCTTTTAACACGAAACTATTTAATAAAAAAAATTTATTATTCAGATTATATTGAGAGATACGAAATAATGAATACTTAAATTTCATATTATAGTAAACAAAAAGTTGAAATGTTACTGATGAAGATGTAGCATATAGACTCAATAGCAGATATATTATATGATATATGTATCCAATCAAAGAGAGATGATAAAAATATAATAATTTTAATCACAACTCACTTTTTCAATAATTTGTTTCTACTGAAGAACACCCTTGACTTCGTCAAAAAGATACAGTAAACGTATCTATGGATAATAAACTGGATAATAATTTAATTACGCGCGCGTTTAAAAGATTGTTTTATTTAAATATGTTTAATTTACATTTTAGTCACGTTTCTAGACAATTACACTTATAAGGAAAACGATTCCAGAAGGCGAGTAAATCATCCAAGCGAATCAAAGTATCTCGAGCATTCTATGAGCATATATTTAGCTTGCACTTTGAACAGTCGTTAAACCGACAGTACTGGATCACGTATACTCACTTCATTAAACGGATTTCAAATTCTGACAGAGAATAAATGTGACTCACGTGTGTACAACTGGATGTCTACCTTCACTTTACTCCGATTTGTTATATTTCTTTAATGACAATATCAATTATTTTTTGTGTTTTTATTAAATCACTATACTGCATTTTTTCTATTGACCTCTAGAATATGTCTTAAGCGCGTTGAGTTATACTTTTTTAGTATCTTCTAGTTCACATATTCCTATTTACTTTTGATATTTATTTCCGAGGCACTCTTTCAAGGCGAACTTCTGGTGAACCACTCTGAAGCGCTTCTCAATGGTTCAAAATCCTTAGCAGAATGCAACGTTGCAATGACCGGATGTTTAATGTGCTAATCCTTGAAGCTACGCTCTCACGGCGCTAAATCTTCGCGAGACTGACCAGTTCTTTACCGAAACATACGTTTACAATTTCCTCGCCGAAGAAGCGTTCTGATGGCGCAGTAGTGGGACACCGCGAGTCGAAGTGATTATGAGTCATGTCATATCATTCAACTTGTCTGAGACAGAACATCTCAAGTGAGTTACAAAAACGTAAGGCCGTAACACGTAAGCAGTAAGGAAATCGTAAGATTGGATTCGCTACTGGCCTTATGATCTCTATCGTGATTGGCCAATTCGCTTACTGATTACGTCTTACGGCCTTATGTTTTTGTATGTGCCATGGGCTTTAGGCTGATGAACGCAACGAGGAAAATAGAAGACAAGTGTAGTGTGCATGGAGCATCCTCTCTTCCTGGACGATATCGCGCAAGAGGGAAGACTGGGGAATCCTCGGACGCACGTCCGATGAGTCACAGCTTCGTGTTGCCTTGCTATCAGCGCAACTATGATCAAAGCGAAACCGAAGACCTATTATTAGTGCATTTAATCGATGACGCGAGTATCCTTTCAATTATGCAAGCGCGTGTTCGAAAAATCACGCAATAATTCTTCTTTATTTTTCTTCATTTTCTCCTGTTTCTTCTTATTTAGTAACTTACTCTTCTCTTATACCTGCATTTGCAATCAATCAAAGGATTAAAATCTTTAATCATATTCCTTTCAAATTAGATGTGTCAGAGACGTCAGAGTCAACAAAGTAAGGTTCTATTCAGTATTTCCTTTAAAGATTTTACTACATCCTCGATTTTTTGTTTGTACGCGTTTATTGCCTTTGAAAAGATTAGCGAAAAAAGAGGTGCAGTGATCATTACAAAAATATCTTTTATCGTGCGATAAAAATATAAAAATAGGAAAGAATAAATTATCAAAATTCAACTTATGTATGTACACACTCATTAGGATATACGACAATATGCAGAATACTTTATTCACATTGGATTAACTTTTAATAGAAGATTTTTAATAAATTTGAAATTGATTTTTGTTTAACGAATTTGTTCAAAACAAATTACTATTTTTTACTTTTCCCAGAAAATTTCTATATAAAATTTAATGTCTTAATTATTAGAGAGAGACATCAATTTCAAAACTTAATTAGCTCCACTTTAAATGTAATATCAAAAAAATAAAGCGAGAATAAATTGTTAATCCTTTAAATTCTTCTTCACTATTTCCGGTTGCAAAAGTAGAAATAGATAAGCTCGTGGTTATACTTCCGGCACGGACGGAAAGGAAGGCAATGCAAGTTGGATTATCAAGGAAAAAAATTTATATCTTGTAATTAAATTATTTTTCATTACGTTTCGACAAAAACATATACAGGGTGATCCGAAATTCCCGCATTCGGAATACAAGACATGATACTTTACTCTAAAACAAACAACTAAACTATAAAACGAATCATGAAATTCGATTGTTGTTCGTTGTCGGGGTCGGAGGTGTTTTCGAGTCGCTCTCAGTTGTCTCTTCTCCGATGTGCCCGTCTTGAATTTTCTTTTCGTTGAGCCTCTGGAACTGCTCGAGGTTGTGTCTGAGTGACTATTTTGACTTTTTCTTGCGTTGAATATTCAGTGAGTGCTGTGACTGTGAACTGCATGGTGGTGAAACTAACTTTTTGAATGCATGTGCCTGGTAACCAGGACTGACATGTATTTGAAATACTTTTGTTTGAAAAACAGTATTAGTGAGACAATTATATTTTGTATTTTGTGTTTATTAGGAATACACGAAAATATTTTGCATTTTGTGTTTTATGGGAGCATATAAAAATATTTTGTATTTTGTATTTCAGTATTAATAATAAAAGATTGAAAGTATTTTATATTTTGTATTTCATACTATATACTAACACACATTGACAATCAATCTTATTATTTGAATTACAAAATACAAAAAGCTTTCAATCTTTCGATTTTAAATACAAAATATGTAATCTTTTTATCTTTCTTTTATTACGTGGAAGTTTCCAGAACTCAACAGTCGTTCGCGCCTTCATTATTGATGTTTTGCTCATCTATATGACTTGTTTATCTTATCTGCCAAAATATATGCTGCTTTTATGTGATCTGCTGAAATAAAAAATACAAAATACGTTTGTACTACAAATAGTATCTTTTGTATTTTGTATTTCAGTATTAATAATAAAAGATTGAAAGTATTTTATATTTTGTATTTCATACTATATACTAACACACATTGACAATCAATCTTATTATTTGAATTACAAAATACAAAAAGCTTTCAATCTTTCGATTTTAAATACAAAATATGTAATCTTTTTATCTTTCTTTTATTACGTGGAAGTTTCCAGAACTCAACAGTCGTTCGCGCCTTCATTATTGATGTTTTGCTCATCTATATGACTTGTTTATCTTATCTGCCAAAATATATGCTGCTTTTATGTGATCTGCTGAAATAAAAAATACAAAATACGTTTGTACTACAAATAGTATCTTTTAAATAAAAGTATTTCAAATACATGCCCAGCCCTGCTGGTAATTCCGACTATGGGGAAAGCCTTTTCTTTACTTTGTTCCTCGTACTTACGCGTATTGTAATTCGTGAACTGTCGTTTCGTGCTTGCGCGTATTGTGCTTTCGTGAACTGACTGATGAGCTGTGACTGCATCGGACTAATTTGGTGAACTTTTTATCTTTCTTTTATTACGTGGAAGTTTCCAGAACTCAACAGTCGTTCACGCCTTCATTATTGATGTTTTGCTCACCTGTATGACTTGTTTATCTTATCTGCCAAAATACATGCTGCTTTTATAAAAATCACATACTTACGGGTATTCTATATATTTATTTACTTATCTCTTGTTAACTATTTCTTTTAAGATATAGGATTGCCCTGTGCTTCATGTAAACGTTATATGCCGGCCTCACGTACCTGCATCTTCTACGGAATTGACAACAACTTACCTTTAGATACGACTTCAAATATTAAAGCTACCATATCCAAGTCGCGCATAGTGGGACATGATACTCTTACTGAGGAGGACTGTACCTACAGTACAGTCCTCCTCAGCTATACAACAATGTGATAGTGCTAATCGCGCCGTCTGTTTCTGACGTCTCTCTATCTGAACTCAATGATACCTTGGCTGTCATATCTGCCAATATAGTCATGATTGCCACATCTCTCCGCACTTTTACCGCATTTCTTCTGTACTCCTCCTGTACTTCTTTCTGCATCATCTCTCTCTCTTCCTCTCTCTCTCTCTCCCCCTCTCTCTCCCCCTCTCTCCCCACATATGCGACTTGGTGAGCATATAATTTTCATATGACAGGTAGACATTAAAAATGGACAGCAATGCTGACCTGTGCTAACGTGTCCATCGGCGATCATAGCTGACCGTTATCGATCGGTAATTATAATTTCAATTATAATCAAATTAATTGAGTTAGTTATCACTATGAACAATGAATATGCCGAGGTACCGATCGAGATATTTTTATTCTGGAAAGTCAGATGGAAATCTATGAAATTTTGTTCGTATTTTTCATATACATTCTAATAAGTTTTACAATTCCCTAAAAAACGTAAGAATCTTATAGACTTGGCTTCTTACATTGCCGATGAAATGTCATTATTTAAATATCATATTGGTAATAATTTATTTTGTACAGTAACTTTACGATAAATTTCTAGGTATTTCTACTCTGTAAGATCAGATAGAAATCTTTGAAATACCTCTCACGCTTCTCGTATATGTTCAGATGGGATTTTTAAATTGTTAAAAAATGATCAAATTTTATAGAGTTTCTTTTATATATTACCGATGGAAACTCAATTGACTAAATTGTAAATCGAGAACGATCCATTTTATATGATAAATTTATGAAAAATTCCTATAGATATGTCCATTTTGAAAAATCAGATGGAAATCTGTGAAAGAACCCCGCTCAAATCTTATGGAAATTGGGTTTCGGTGGATTTGTCTGAAATTTTGATATGTTGTAGCTTTCGGCATCCTGAACAAACGTCTCCATAGGCACAAGCCCCGGGAATCAATCCTTCGCCCGCTATGAGTCGGCGAAGTAAAGGTAAATAGGTAGGCCTAACCGCAATATCGGGCTATATATCACGTGTGTGAAGTTGGCCCCGCACTTTTCGAATTTTGGATTTTTTTTTATTGTGCTGTGTTGTGCTACGTTTGTGCCACGTTGTGCCGCAAACCGCAACTCAATAACATGAACCGTTTTCCAAAAAAAAATTCCATGCTGGCCTTAGGAATTTTTAGGATCGCGAAACTGAAAACCCCTGTATCTCGCGAACGGTGCAAGATAATCGAATTCTGCGAGTTGTGCCGAGTCGTGTTACTCAAAATCTATGCGAAACGTTCATAAAAGGTCCGGAATGGCAGAAGGGACGACGGAAATGGTTAAAAACGTGGTGGGGGGAAACAAAAAATTTGATATTTTTGAATTTTTTTCAGTTGTGCCGAATTGTGCTACGACAGTACAATAACTTTTCCTCATGGCAAAATTTCCTGAGATCAACGGATCTCGCGGTATCGACGAAGTTATGCGTCAGCCGTTAGGAATTTTTAGGATCGCGAAACTGAAAACCCCTGTATCTCGCGAACGGTGCAAGATAATCGAATTCTGCGAGTTGTGCCGAGTTGTGCTACTCAAAATCTATGCCCGCCTCACTCCCGCCTCATCCACCCCCACCCACCTCCACTCTCACCCTACGTTGTATATCGAATGTAGCTAAGACAGCAATCTTTCGCGAACTCGAAGAAGTCGACTGGTCTCACATTTATGATGCGCCCAGCCCAAATGACAAATTAAATAATTTTCTAACTACTGTCACGACCATCGTTAATCGTCATGCTCCAATTATCATTAAACGCAAAACTCGTCCGCCCGCATTATGGCTCACCTCAACGATTCGCAGGCTCATTGAAATAAAAAATCATTTGTAAAAAATCAAGCGTATCAGGTAATTTTTCAATTGCTGTTCTTTCCAAATCCTGCATAACTATATCCGCAGCAATTGGAGATAAAAGTGACCCCATCGGAGTACCAAAAATCTGTTTGTAGAATTTATTATTAAACATAAAAAAAAGTAGAATTTAAAACCAAACGAACAACAATTAAATTATTTTAAATTTTATCGGTATTTATTTTAAATTTATTTTAAATTTTATCGATAATTATTTTAAATTTAATTAATATCAGAGATGGTTCACATCAAAAGACAAAAGCATGGGATAAACAAACAAAATGATACAGATGCTCTACCAGAATCATATCTAAACATTATTCAATCTCTTTTCCCTTCCTAACAGTGTCCTCGGCCCCCCCTTCCAATTCTTTGTTTCCTTGTTTTCCTTTTCATGTAACGTCGCCTGACATCGTCGAGAATACTTCTCCAATGTATCATGGCTTATTTTTATTATATAATAAGTACTTATGTTAGTCAATTTTACGTTTTTCTTTCTCTGTGTCTGACGCACATTACCACGACAAATCAAGGTATATATATGTATGTAACTTAATTGGTACTAAATTACTACAATATATAATTTATACACTTGATAACTTAATCTGTAAAATAATTCAGGTTTTTTATTAAGATTGTAGATAATAAATGAGATCATTTTTACATCAAATGATGCTAATTTGAATATGGACCGCACGTTAATAAGAAATATAGAAATTATCGACGTTTAATTTTATCAAATACTTAGAGATTTATGTAATATTGTTTTGTTCATATTGAAAATGACCCGATCGGTGTCGAAACGTTTGTACGATTATTAAATATTTTATATTATAATTGGCTCGTAGCCCTTCTTTTATTTATTGATTTATTCTGATTGAGCCATATTAAGAATTATAACAATTTAAATCTATAAAAAATATATGTTACTGTCAATACTTCAAAGAATATTTTAGAATTTTTTTGAATTTTTAGACATCAAAATACAACTTGCACAAGAAAAAATGTCAAAATTGGTCAAAGGTTACCTTCCTCTATATTATAATAATGTTAATTAACATTATTAATATTATTATTATTGATATTATTATTACTATTAGGTGGTTGCATTGAAACCCGCTGTTTTTTTTCATTCTTTAAGCATTTATATTGGAAAAACTTATTGAGATACCTTAATCAAAATATTTTCCCTCGGATTCTACTACTTTTTCCCACTTCTCTGGCAAAAGCTGAATCCCACGTCGAAAGAATGCTCTGTCTTTTGACGCTATCCACTCATCCATCCATTTTTGGACTTCTTCGTGATTACGGAAGTGTGTATTTTCTAAGGCATGTTGCATCGACCGGAACAAGTAATAATCACTTGGAGCAAGGTCTGGAGAATTCGCTGGGTGAGGAAGGACTTCCCATTCCAGCTCCATCGGCTTTTGTTTTACTGCCAATGCAACATGAGGCCGAGCGTTGTCGTGCAGCAGAATCATTTTTTGACGATTTGATGCTGTTGACGGCCTTTTTCCCATGAAATTATCGTTCAAACGCTCGAGTTGCTGTTTGTAACGTTCGGCGGTGATCGTTTCATTGGGTTTCAAGAGCTCATAAAGCACTACCCCCTTCATATCCCACCAGATACACAGCATAACCTTGTGACCATAGATATTCCGTTTTGGCATGGATGTTGATGGTTGGCCAGGATCAACCCATGATTTTTTGCGTTTAGGGTTGTAAAAAAAGATCCATTTTTCATCCCCAGTTACAATACGCCACAAGAAACTTTTTTTTCTGTAGTGTAAAAGCACACATCGAAAAAACAATTTATCACGATCCATTTTTAACTTGCTTATTCGAGGCACTTGTCTCAATTAAATATGGCGGCTTTTGGCTTGAAGTTAGTAGCGAGGGGTCACCTTTCAAGGTGACGTAAGCGACAACTGTCCGTACTAAAGTATGAAACATCTAGATACACTTATAGCCGAACAGCGGGTTTCAATGCAACTACCTAATATTATTATTTCTCCTAATAATGAGCAATTTTTATTTTTTGAAATGTTACTCAATATTTTTTTAAATGTTATTCAATATTTTTTTTAATGGTTCCATATACATATAAAAAAATTGATCGAAGAGATCTTTGTTCTCGTTTCCTCGAAAGGAACTTACATAAAGTTTGATTTATATTAAATAGATTATACATCTGCAACTTGTTCATCAAGTTACTTGTATACGTCATGTTGATTTGGCTACAAATTATGCAAATTACGTCTGTTTACTTGTTTACCTTGAATATAAAAATAAAATGTGTGTGAGAGAGAGAGAGAGAGAGAGAGAGAGAGAGAGAGAGAGAGAGAGATAAGATACATGATATTTCGAATAGCCTAATAATAATGTATAACAGAAATAGAATAGTAAGCTCATCCATTTGCATAAACTATATCAAATTTTTAATAAAAGTGTCTGAAAAAGCATTGAATTTGCATTCTTGCAAGAGAAAAATTAATATGAGAAACATTAATCAATAATATTTAATTATTACATAAATTTAATAATGTTACATTTTTAGAAATATTATGTGACACCTCTTTTTACGCGCGTATATTGTTGTTTTTTTATATATAACATTATTAATAAAAGTATGGTAAATCGATAAAATAATTTTGATTTTAATAACGCAACATTTTCAAACTTTTCTATAATTTTTTATCCAATAATATTACATAAAATTTCAATTTCACTATCTAATATGATTACTATTTTATGATGGTACACGTTTAATTCTTGTTCACGTTTCTTGACGTCACCATTCACACATTTTGCACCGCAATCTTACAGCACACGTCACTATATGACGCGTTTATCAGTTAAACATTCCTGGAGGCTTTTTTGAAAAGTGTGTATTGTATTTATAGATTTCATTTTCCAGTGTAGTATTCCTAAGAATTACGCAAGACATACAATTTCCCATTGAACTGCATTTATTTAATTTATACAGATCAACGAAAAAATCTAAAAACTAAAAACGAAAAAATCGTAGTTTTATTTATACAGGATCGAATACATGTAAAAACGGGCGCGATATGATTCCTTATAAAAAAGTAAAAAAAATATATGCAATAAAATTTTTTTATTTCCTGCTTAGTTTTCGAGAAAATCGAGTTTGAAAATTCGCTGCGTATGTATAATGTTGTTAGTATTTTATTTGAACTTTATTATTTTAATATTTAACCTTTCAACTTAGCGTTTTAAGATGACGAGTATATTTTGATCAGTTTTCAATGCTCATCAGAATTAATTTAAGAAAAATTATATTACATTCTGCTTTTACCTATCTATATTTCAGATAGTAACTAAGTAAATTGTATAACGAATAACTTTTTCAATAGTTCTAGTGAAATCTAGAATTATTCACTTCATAGAAAACTTACTAAATTAAATGTCTAGTCTCTAATGATTTTTAATGACACTCGTGTCAAATCACGACATTATCCTGAAAAATTTCCCCAGATTTTACATAATAATTGTAAAACGCAAACACAAAATTTTTGCAATCAGAGGTATCGGTGTGGAATATTTGCTGGTGAACATATAATTTTGTATTTAAAATGAAAATAAACGTTAACACATGATTTTATAATGACATGTATTAATATCTTGATAAGTATATTTGCTTTAATTATTTTAATATGACTGTATAAACATTTTTTATGTAAATTTTGCAATAGTTAGTACCCGTTTTATAATTTGATTAATTTTTTTCTTGTTTTCACTTATTTCTGCTGGTTCTAAGAATGTTATGCGGAAGACATGATAAATAATTTTACTAGATATTTCTCGTGTTTATAACATGTCTACATGTATTCAATCATTTCATAAAATTTATATAATTTACTATGTACATCGTAGCGATTATAGAGATACAAGAATAGAAATGATTTAACAGTGCAGATAAATATCCCAGCATACTAACTATAATCAGTGGATGATGGTTATTATTGTGTACTCTCTGTGTATGTGCTTTGTGCGTGAGTATTATTATTTTTTGCTAGAAGCAGTTATAAGAATATACAGTGTATTTAAAATCAATTGGATTTTAATTTAGCAATTCCAAGTAAATTTTTTTTTTTATTAAAAATTTGATTTCTTTCGCGTTATTTTCTGTTTATAATATTCTGTTTATAAAATAGCTTTTAATCTAATAAATATCTTAAAAATATCTTTATTAATAAATCTTAAGTTATGTTCATCAAAGTGAAGTTTATGTTCAATATTATAAAAAATAAAGTTTTATTTTTAATAGCTTCAAGATTTAATTGTGTATATGTATTATATATGTATAATATACGAATATATATATAACATATAGCCTACGGTAAATTTAAAAATATAATAAAAATCTATATTGATCGAGAGAGAGAGAGAGAGAGAGAGAGAGAGAGAGAGAGAGAGAGAGAGAGAGGGG
>NW_017257885.1:15409-30699 GCF_001594055.1 Mycetomoellerius zeteki | reverse complement strand
CCTGAATTTTTCATTTTTATGATTTTTTTAGGATTATCAATATGTAGTATCAAAATAAAAATTTAAATTAAATAAAGTGTTTTTAAACTTTTTAACTTAATGACTAAATACTCTTATATCAAATTACTTTATTTTTATAATTTTTTTTAAATTACCATTTTACCAGCCTCCATAAATTACTGACTATTTACAGTAAATTACCGAGTAAATTATCGTAAAATTTGGTCATTTTCATCTCTAGGCTAAAGTAATTAAAATCTTTTCATTGTGATATAAATCGTTGTATACGATTCATGCCAATTTCCTGCACCAACTTGAAAGATAAGTTATTTCGTAACTATATATTTTTTAATACTGATAAATAATCTTTCATGAAACACTTCAGAATCATATATAATTAATACTATATTCTTAGATGATCCTGTAAAGAAACTACTTTTTAAAAGTTTCTTATAAGGTTAAGGCAAGATCTTTTCATTGCGATATAAATCGTCGTATACGATTCATTTCAGATTCCTAGGTCATTAAACATTACTGGTGAGATTCATGTACAAATTATGTAAGATTCTTATATGATCATTTACGTTCATTTAGTAATTTTGATTGATCACATACTCTTTTAAGATCTGGAAAAAAAAACTTACAAGAATTTTCAACAGGGCTATTATGGATATATAAATTGTACCCATTTCGATTTGTTCCATAATCTCCAATTGGAATTATTCAATTATTCCCTGGATTTTTATTGTATTTTCAATGGAAAACGGAATATTTCCGATCGGAATTTATTCCGACATACATGTTCCATAATAGATATCCAGGCCGATAAGTTAGGGCTATTACTATGTAAAGGCAAGGCTGAGCAAAATCATTGAAGTATTTATAATACAATACATCATTAAAATATTTAAAATACAAAATACAAAATATTATCAATCTTTCGATTTGAAATACACAATATAAAATATTTCCAAAATTTTTATGAAATACAAAATACTTTTCTAAAATACAAAATAGTTTTTCAATCTTTTAATTACAATAATATATTATAATGTAATTTTGGGGCTTTTGAGGCTAATTATTGTATTTTCATACGTACTTCGCATTGCGATCGAAGCGTCGCTGAATATTCGTTTCGTGAGCGTTCCGGGGTACGCAGATGTCATCCAACAACATATCGGTGAGATTGATGATCTCGTGTCGACGTACCGCCAGATTTGTCACTTTGCAGCTAACGCCAAGTACTGACAGGAATAGCGAGAATTTCTCGATGAATGTCTTAAGATCCTCGCTTATAAAACAGTCGACTAAACCACAAAATGTAAATGAATGAAGTAAAAAATTCATGGTAATGGAATAAACGGTATATGCCCAATATTTGATGGATGTCAAGTTAATAGGTCGCCAGTATCCAGTGCATGTTAATAGTGCGAACGATAGCGGAAGAGTGTGCATCGTTCTCGATTGAAATTCTAAAGAAAGGTCTCTAAGATCTTAGGCGAAGTCTCGATAAAAAGTATTTCTTGCGAGACAACGTTCTGAAGATGCTATATTATATTGCAGGTTTCATTTTCTCTCGTCTGCGTTCCATACCGTATCGCTTTTTTTATTCTCTTTCATCTAAGAACTACTTTGACTTCCGCTGTATATAATTCATGCATAAATAAGTTTTGCTAATTATTTCATGAAACATAACATGCAATTCTACAAAGTCGTACTATCCGTATGCTATTAGATGCATGTCAGTTATTACGATAAGTTCTGCCTTATTTAAAAATGAATGTTGGTATAAATTTGCTACGTTCGCTATCTCTGCCATCGTTGCAATCGATATATACAAGTCTTAGATCTCAGCGCTATCACACAATACTTCTTTTTTATCTACATATTTTAATTACTTCTCAAACTTCCAGTTCGTCATCTTTTTTTGCATTTTTAATAAATTTAAATTTCCAAGAATTAAAAGAATACATTGAAAATCGCAGTAATGTGACAATCGTGAATTATGATTATTGCATATAAAGAAAGAAAGTTGGAGGCTACAGAATAATATAACGGTGACTTCTCGATTATGACAAATAAAATAAGTTGCGCTCCATTGTCCATTAATATATAATGAATACAGTAAGATAAAGTACACAGATAAAAAAGTTTTTTTGGATTTAGTATTCCTATTTATTTAACTAAAATTTGTTTTATTGAATCAAACATATGCTTGTACAAAATATTATTTGAGTGAATACAAATTTTGTTTTTTTCATTCGAGAATCCTTTACTTATTCCAACTCATGTAATAACAACTTTAATTCTCTGTTAAGAATTATTACTTTTCGAAAAAAATTATTGTACCAAAATAAAAATTAGAATCCAAATGATACACTCTTAACTAACTAAGATATGTATATGTAATTTTTTTTATCATCTCTAATTTTTAACAATAAAAATAACCCAAAAAAATCATAAAAATGAAAAGTTTAGGCCATGTTCAAAAAAATTTAACCCTTTAAAAATTTAAATAATTATCTAAAATAATATATTACCAGAAAAGTAACTGATATATTATTAATAAAGGTGCCAGTTTAAAATGAACATACATAAAGTGTATATTATCTAAATTTAACAATATATTACCATGAAAAATAATTGATATTGTGAGATTATTTTATTTAAATATCGCGCCTTAATCACTAGACAGTGACGTTGTTCAAGATGCGCAGTAACAGCATCTTACCGGTGGCGCAGATAGTGATAGAGATAGAGAAGAAGAGAAGATGGTGGAGTAGCGAGCCAGGATTAAGCGAACGTGTACGTTGCATTTTGTGTTTGTCTCTTACGTTTGATTTATGTGAAACCAAGATTATCAGTTATCTATATCCACATCGAAATATAACCAGTACATCTTATTCAATTCATTCAACGTTCTGAGTTCGGTTATTACGACGGCCTATCCTTTCATGCATTTCTTACAATTATTCAGGGTGCGTTCCGAAATTTGCTGACAACGCTGACAGTACCACTACTGAAATCACTACATTTTAGCCGGTCCGAAATTCGCAGCAGAACTGACAGCAGTTATAAATCGGAACGCATTTGCAGTAAATCGAGCGTGATATGCATATAACTTAACCTAATTTATTAAATTTCATTGGATTCCATGTAATTCCGTTTCCGTGCTTGCTTCTGCGATTTATGAGTACTAGTTTTAACTTAAAAAAGAAAATTCCGTTATTGTGCAACTAATGGCAAATGAAATACCGATTATAATTGGCATTCAGAATGTCATATCTAATGTCATATGTATGGAATATAATTCCGACAGTTCTTCAGATGATGACGATGAGTATATTTTAAATATCTTAAAGCAAATTTCGAAACGAGGATTATTGATACCAAGAGCACGCATAAAAAATTATATTGAAAATATAGTGCAAAATCTTTCAGATGTAGGATTTAAAGAACACTTTAGGTAATAATGATTTAAATCGTAGAATTTATTATTGCAATAATTAAATCGTAAGATTTACGAAAAAAAAGTAATTGAAAAAATACTTTTATAAAAAAAATAATAATATAAAATGAATAACTAACTACAGGATGTCGCGAGGAACATTTAATTTTGTATTAGAAATTATAAAACCACAATTAAAAAAGAAAGAGGATCAAAATCGTAATCAATCTGGTCGAAATACTATTAGTCCTGAAAAACAACTACTAATGACGATATGGACACTTGCAACACCAGATTCAAATCGGTAAAATATTAAATATTAATAATATATATATTATATTCTTTAATCATCTTGTATTATTGACAAACTCTTCTTTCAGATCTATATGTGATCGTTTTGATGTAGGTAAAGCTACTGGTTGGCGATCAGTAAAACGAGTTGTAAATGCTTTGATCAATCTTCGAAATTATTATATTAAATGGCCAACAGAAGAAGAAGCAATGGAATGTGCTACATTTCTTGAAGAAAAAAAAGGATTTCCTGGAATAATTGGCATGATTGATGGAACTCATATAAAAATAGAAGCCCCACAAGAAAACCATGAGAGTTACATTAATCGTAAAGGATACCATTCCATTCAATTGCAGGTAGTAATATTTATATTGTTTATTACATAATTCAAATAATTTAAGATTAACTAATAATTAAAATTACAGATAGTTTGCAATCATAAGATGGAGTTCATACACTGTTATGTAGGATATCCTGGCTCAGTGCATGACCAAAGAGTATTTAATGTGTCAATGCTACAAGATTTTTGCAGCGATCCAATTAAGTTTCCACGTGATACTCATTTAATTGGTGATGCTGCTTATAAAATTTTCAAAACTTTACTTGTACCGTACAAAGATAATGGTAGATTAACTGAAAGACAAAAAAATTATAACTATTGTTTATCTTCCATAAGAATGACAGTAGAACGTAGCATTGCTCTTTTAAAAACACGGTTTAGAATTCTTCTTGATAAACTACCAATGAGAAGAATTGATCTGATTCCTGATTACATCATGGCCTGTTGTGTTTTACACAATATATGTTTGATGAAGAATGACATGATTGAAATCCCTATAATAGTTGAAGATCAGATACAAAATAATATAAACGATCTTGAACTGAATACTCTGTTACATAGACAAGGAAAAGAAAAACGTGATAGAATAAAAAATACTCTGCATATGAGAATGTAATAAATTAATATGTGTATATGTATGCAATCGCATGACAAATGTTATAAAATGTACTTTTTATCTTTTTTTTTCAATAAGTTTTCGTAAAATATTAAGCGTATCACAAAATTAAAAACTATAAAACATTGTAGCTTTTTCGGTCTATATGTAAACAGTCTTCATTATTACTGAAAAGGTTTATTGCTTCTACATTTTACCTTCATTTTCAGTTAGCTTTTATAAAATATCGAGTCGATGCACTGCTCTGTGACGTCAAAGTTATGTAATGATACAAAATAAATGTATACTTATATTATAATTCTATTGCATTTTTATTACGTATGTTTTTGATGTAACATAATTGTCATATTATACATACATTTATATTACTAACATTTTATACCTTAATAGCAAAAATCTTATTCTTTATACTTTTTCGAAACAAGAATTATATTAATTGTAAACTTTAAATATCATTAATAATTATTATATTAGGACTCTCCAATTTTAAACAATATAAAAACATAAATAAAGTAGTCTAATGAGAGTATAAAACTACAAATATAAAACTAAAAATAAACGCAAATATAGGACTCTCCAATTTTAAACAATATAAAAACATAAATAAAGTAGTCTAATGAGAGTATAAAACTACAAATATAAAACTAAAAATAAACGCAAATATAAAACTAAAAATTGCAGCTTTTTTGATTCATGAATGAATCTCTTTTTAATACTGAACTCTCTTTAATACTGGAAAGACTCTCTTTAATACTGGAAAGGTTTGTTGCTTTTACTTTTTACTTTCATTTTCAACGAACTTTTGTAAAATTGCATTAAGTGTATCAAATCGATGCATTACCAATTCATGATGTTTATTCTTATCTTCTCTAGATTTTTCTTTTATTTCTATAAATTTTTGGAAATTTTTGTCAACTGCAGTTGACAATTTAGTCATTTTTGGAGCTGAAAACAAAAAAGATTTATATACAATAACATTTTTATACAAAAATATTTTTACTTATATAAATATATTTATATGTACATATTTTAACTTATATTAATAAAAACGTACTAGGCTCATAACTTTCAATTTCATTTTTTGAATTCTGTACTGTTGATGATTGCGTACATAATGGCTTTACCCATGGTTTTTTCCGAATATTTCTTCCATTTGCTGCAAAGTTAATGATAATATTTTAATAGCTTCAATAAAATAAATAAAATATAATAAAAATACAGCAACAATAAAGTTACTTCATAATACTGCCAGGTTTGACGATTATTGCCTGATTTTGAGTTATGATCCTTGATTTTCTTATACATTCTTTTCATAGTTGTTAATTTTGTCATACATTGTTTTGGAGAAAATGAAATATTTTTATCTGCTAATCTCTCTGATATTTTTTCATAAATACTTTTATGATTGCATTTTCCATTATTTAAACTTGGTTCATATTCTTGGTATAAGTCCAAAAATAATAGAGTTGTGCTTCTTGACCAAATAGCTAACAATTCAACAAATGAACAATAACATAAATTAAAAACTAATGAATTTAAGTAACAAAATGATTACTAAGAAAAAAAATTTGTGAATGGCAGTACCTGTCTCAGCATTTTCAATTTCACTATTCTCTGTTTCTTTTGTACTGCTATTTTCTTTGTTACTTTCGTCATTGTTGACAATTTCAACATTCTGCGAAGTACTTGGAGTTATTCCTGTTTCCTTAAGGTTTTTGAGAATTTTGCAAGCATAATTCTTATCTGTATAATAAGAATATAAATTGAATATCAGGTCTTGCACATGAAAATTCAGATCTTGCGCAAAAAAAGTTAGGAACAGAGATTAACACATAACGCACAAGATACAAATATAAGACGAATATTTATTCCCGTACCAATATTTCTTTCATTCATACACAAGGTCATATTAAAATAAAAATTAAAATTTATGAGATTATTACATTAGATTAGGTTATGATTTTTTAATAATTGTACTTCTTACCAGATAATGCTTTTTCGTGGTCTTCAGGTGTAAGATATATTATATAAGATTTATTGTCCTTTCCGTCAATGATCTCATATTGTATTAACTGAGACATTTTTATTTCTCCTTTTTTCTTATCATAAGTCTTAAGAACTTACACGAAACGTTGTATATACCCATATACCAGTCGCCATATGCATTACTGAACTTGCACTACCTTCTGATATTGTGCAAAATCAGCCGGAAGTCAGCAATTCCCTAAGACCTACTTTCTTGAAAAAGATAGTATTTACAGCAGAGCTGAAACGTGGCTGAAACCGATTTTGGAACGAGAAAACAGTATTATCAGCATTGTCAGCAAATTTCGGAACGCACCCTCAGAAGTGGGATTAACCAAGATAGTGAATCATAAGTCGTTGAATAAATGCACGATTATTGAATTGAAAGAGATACTTAAGAGGATGAAGCTGCCAACGTCAGGAAATAAAGCAGAACTGTTGTTTAAGATAGTAAAGTTTGATCCTGATGGTAAATTCCTGGAGGATAGTGGAAATGGAAACGAATCGGGTGAAACGTCTGAGGCATCGGAAGGAGGAAACAGCGTTGTTCCGGCAGGTAACAGTGGAGAGGCAAGATCTAACCCCACTGGAGATATTTTAAATCGTAATGCGTCATACGAACTGGATCTATTACGTCGAGAGAGATTGCTGTTGCAGCGCGAGATTGATATTGTGCGGCAAGAGAACGAGAGGTTAAGGGGTTAGGCCACCTTGGACCTCAAAAAAAATCGGTAATTTTTTTATTGGCTTAAAGCCTTCCCAAAACCCTCTAGAATAAGAAAAAAAATACGCCATGGCCATAAAAAGTTTCGAACAGGTCGTCTTCGGCAGTCTCCCGAAGCACCCCGCGGCGCGCCTGAAGCCGGCGCGCTTCTAATCCGGTTACCTGCGCTCGGATGACTGTTTTACCCATTGAATTTTAGCCCGTATTGCCTTAAAATCGGCCAGAAAAGAAGAAGAAGCGATGAACATAAATATGGAAGGTCAACTCTACGGACCAGGCATTGCAGATTAAAGGTAAACTGTGATTATCGGCCGTTAAAAGTTACTTAAACTTCAATCGCGTTTTTCTAGAAAGTATATTTTTCAAAACGGGCGTACCGCTAGCGCCTACAGTTCTTTATCGAATCGTTTGAAATTTTTACAGTATATTCTGACATCTATAATCAAGTGGACTACGGGAGCTTTTTGCGATAAGTCATCAACTTTTTTTGTTATAAACAATTTATCATGTGATTTTTATGCGAAAAATTGGCGTTTTTTTTTCTAACGGCCGCCATTTTGCGAAAAAATTTTTTTGTTTAATTTCCGCCCGTAGTCCATTAGTTTTTAGTATATATTTAAAGAACAAATTTTTGTTTTTGTTCCAGGATCAACTCTGGGGGCTCGGCGAGTACGCCCGTTTTAAGTTATAAAAAAAAAGCTGCTCGAAGATCGGACACTAGCGCCGCCATTTTACCGTCAAAAAATTAAAAAAAAATTTTTTTATATACTTTAATGCGTATATAATAAAGACCTCTAGAAAAAAAAGCGACTTATCTTATTATACGCTTGAAAAAAATTCGCGAAATTCGCTCTTTTTTTTACCCGCAAGGTGGCCTAACCCCTTAAGAAGATCGTCGTCATCAGCTCATAATGTCGACCAGGTTCGGACGCTAGGTGTAAATATTAAGACAATTAGTGAACTTCTGAACGAATACAGTGGAACGGATCAAGATTTTAAGAAATGGGAAGCTCAGATACGGTTGTTGAAAGACACTTATGAACTTAATGACAATTTGATTAAAGTTATGATTACGGCTTAAAGGAAAAGCGTTGTTATGGTTTCGTTCGAAGCCTGAATTATTGGGTATGATGGCTGCTGGCATTCTTCGCGAATTGAAGGTTATATGTTTGATTATCGACCTAACAAAAGCTGCTTTCCTTTTACACCGATTCTCAGATAATTCTCACTTGTGACGTCATAACTCAGTTGAATGCGCGTTCCTTTTGCATTCTGACAAGTGAGATTCAACTGAGTTTTTTAATCTGCACAAGATCAAGACCGTGTGCTTTCGTGAGTCTCGTAAACTCACTTCAAAGTGAGGTTATAAACCTATGTATATTCGATAACTTTTTCATCAAAAAAGCAAGAATAAATTGATAAAAGAATTGTAATTTTTAATAAATAATTGGTGATTATTTAGAATACGAGTCTAACCTTTGATATCGATAAAATTATTCTCATTAGTTATGCCGTATCTTTTACTGCGAATAACAAATGGATGGATTACCAATAAGAATAGTGATTTTTATGTGGAAGACACCGGTAAATGTATTTGTAGAATAAATGATATAAAATGTTCTCATTCTGTTAATATATTTCAGATCAAAATTGCAGAATGTGGGTTCCAAATAATTTAATAGGATTTACCCAAAACAATGAACCGTATTTTAAAAATCAAGAAAATAATGACATTATACAACCTATAAAAATTATTGACATAAGCCACGAATTTACAAAAAGCAATGTGAGCATAGTTGAAAATTCTAATGAAGAATTAGTCCAAGGCACAAGTAATGTGAGCTCACTTGTAAACAACAAAAATTCAATCCAATTGGAAGATGTAATCGTCACTGAAAATTTACACTGCTTAAACGCAAAAGAAAAAAACATATGGTCTATACAAGAAACTCGTGCCTTGATAGGAGCTATAGAAGCACGTTATGACGATATGCATCATGTACAAAAAAGAAAAACTTTTTGGTCAATTATTAGCGAAGAACTTGGAAGTCAAAATATTAAAGTAAGTGAAACTATATTATATACTTAACAATTATTAAAAATGCAATTGAAATAATAGTAAAATAAAATAATTTATAATAATTAAAAAATTACTTTCTTTAATTGTTCTTGTGTTTTCAAACAATTGCTTAATGAACGTTTAATATATTCATATTATTTTAAACATAATAGTAAAAATATTTTCTTTAATTTTTAGTTCTCCGAATTTGCATGCAAAAAAAAGTGGCTTAATTTAGTGCGTACGTATAAAAATACGAAAGATATAAAATCTAGAACGAAGAGATCCTGTAAAATTCACTTTTTACGACAGATTGGATGAGTTATTGGGTAATTCACCATCGAATGCAAGTCCACATTTATTAGATGTTGACGAATTGCAATCACAAAGTACTGAAGTCGAATGTGACTAAGATACCATAAAGTCATTAAAAATGCTTTTCGTGCACATATCTTCTCTCTTCCAAAGTTATGTTGAGGTAAAACACGTTCAGTTTCAATCATATCTAAAATGTATAGAAGTTAAACATTAATTCAGTTTTCTATTTATCAATGAATTATCATACTTACCTACTATTAGGTCAACAGTAGAACGTTTTAGTCGAAAGTGTTCTTTAAATTCTTTGTCATCGTATTCTTCCACAGTATCCATAAAAGTAGTTATTCGGTGTAATTTTCTCCTGGGAAGATTAGGTGAATCGGAACATTCTGAGGATGATGATTCAGAGGAAGAAAACAAATTGAATTCATTCGAATCTGAACTAGTCTGAATTAGACTCGAATCCGAGTCCAAATCAGCTTTTAAAATCTAATAGCATATGAATGTATAGGTAAGTGTTAGCTTCGTATTTAATGTACATTTAAGTAATAAACAATTAGCATTTATTAATTTACCTTTGTAATAATAGTTAAAGTAGTCATCTTAGTGTCTTCAATTCAGTTCAACCCAATTTGAGGTTAGTGAGAATTTCTCATTTCAGCACGTTCCTTTTACATACTGAACGATGACAGTCATTATCTGAGTTTGAAATACTCAGCTCACTTCGGACTCAGTTTCACTTGTGTGTAAAAGGAAAGCAGCTAAAGTTGACTTACGCAAGCAGTTCGAAGCACGAATGTGGCAGTCAGACGAAACATTTCATGATTATTATCATGATAAAGTCATTAAAACCAACCGAGTACCGATACCAGAGGATGAACTTTTAGATTATGTCATAGATGGCATTTCGGATACGCATATGAGAAATCACGCCACAGAATGCAAAACTTCACGTCAACGGGAGACTTATTACAGGCCTTCAAGAAGATTTCCATACATCCAGATTTCAAGAATCGATCAAAGACAGCCGATGAGAAAAGCGAAAATAAGAGTAAGGATTCCAAGCAGCTCGCGAAGGAAGATATTCGGCAAAAGGAAAGTCGATGCTACAATTGTAATCTACCAGGGCACATTGCTAATGGATGTAAGCGGCCATGTAGAGAAAGGGGTTCCTGTTACGGTTGCGGAGAATTTGGCCATTTAAGTAAAGATTGTCCGAAGAAAATTAAGCCGACTGAGACGAGGGAGATCGGTAATGTAGAGATCAACTCGGAGGACCATGGATTTAGACGAGACGTCAATTATGAAGTAAGTAACACAAATATTAAGTATGTTATGCAAATACTTTATTCGACACCGGAAGTCCGATTAGCTTCATTAGAGAGCAATTTGTTAAACAATTTGATACTTATGGCATTAGTCAATTACAGAACAACTTTTGCGGTATTAACGGGTCTAAACTCGTAGTTAAGGGTAATGTTAAGGTAGATATTACGATTGATCGAATTCGGAAAACAAATGTTTCTCTGTTAGTTGTACCTGATGACACTATGTCCTCATGCGTTCTTTTAGGGCGAGATATTCTGAAGCTGTTTCAATTACGATTAACGAGCGCTGATGTGAATGAGCCAATCGACACGATTAGTACTATTATGAATATAGATTATGGGTGTTCGAACACTAACCTTTTGGATGTTTGTAGGATGAATGAACAATTACCAGCAGAGGTTAAGGCTGAGTTAGTTCAAATATTTAATGATCACTATGTTGACCAAACTAGACCGGATGAGTCGGAGGTAAAAGCTAAACTTAAAAAGCTAAATCTTAAGCTGAATGATCCAAAGCCTTTCCATTTTCTGCCGAGATGAATATCCTATGTGGAGAGATCAGCTTAAACATCTTTTAGACGAGTTTCTGGACAAAAAAATTATTCGCCCAATTGAGTCGGAATACGCGTCCCCGATTGTGCTGAGTAAGAAAAAAACGGTGAGCTGCGAATGTGCATGGATTATCGTGCTTTAAATAAAATGTTATTACGAAATAATCATCCGATACCGGTAATAGAAGATTTACTCATGGTCTTAGCGGATAAAAAATATTTTAGTAAACTTGACTTGCGTAATGGATTTTTCCACATTAAGATGGCAGATGACTCTATCAAATATACTGCATTCGTGACCCCGTTAGATCATTTTGAATTTTTAAGAATGCCATTCGGGCTTAAAGTAGGTCCTTCTAGATTTCAACATTTTATTTCGGATGTTTTTAAAAAATTGACGGAAACAGGAGTGGTTATTTATTTGGATGATATTTTGGTTGCGTCTGAAACCTTAGAACATCATTTAGAAGTACTTCAGCGTGTATTTCAATTATCAGTTAGGAATAAACTGGAGTTGAGGCTAGACAAGTGTGTTCTTCTAGTGACTGAAATAGAGTACCTCTCTTCTCTCTCTCTCTCTTGGATATAAACTGAACAAAGACGGAATTAGTCCCACAGCTGATGGAATATCGGCAATTGCAAATTTTCCTATCCCCAGTAATACCCATAAAGTTCATAGTTTCTTAGGATTAAGTTCTTACTTCAGGAAATTTGTACCAGGCTTTGCTCAAATCGCTAAACCCCTTTATGAACTATTGAAATCCAACAAAACATTTTCCTTTGGTGCAAAAGAATTAGTCATTTGAAGTCATAAAGTCTAAATTGACATCTTCCCCAGTATTATCTATTTATAATTCTAAGGATATAACGGAGTTGCATTGTGATGCAAGCGCGGCAGGTTATGGTGCCATATTAATGCAAAAGAAAACTGATTTGAAATTCCCCATTTTCTACTTTTCAAAAAGGACGACTCCGACCGAAAGCAAATATCACTCATTCGAGCTAGAGACTTTGGCAGTTATTTATGCTTTACGCAGATTTAGAAATTATCTTCATGGAATTAAATTCAAGATTATTACAGATTGTGTGACTCCTTTAGACTTACGCTCAATAAAAAAGATATTCACCCCAGAATTTCTCGTTGGGCTTTAGAACTCCAAAGCTATGATTATGAAGTTGTGCATAGAGCCGGTGCTCAAATGCAACATGTTGATGCCCTTAATAGAGTTACAAGCGTTATGGTTATCGAAGACAATTCTCTGGAATTAAATTTATCTGCATGTCAAAATGAGGATCCCGTCATTAAGGAGTTAAAAATCATCTTAGAAAAAACAGAAAGTAAATATTACGAGATGCGTAACGGACTCGTATACAGGAAGCACAAAAACGAATTACTATTCTACGTCCCTACAGCGATGGAAAATAGCATTTTACATAAGTATGACGACGAGATGGGACACATAGGCACAGACAAAACCGTCTACTATCATGTTAAATTACTGGTTCCCCAACCTTAAGCAAAAGGTCGAAAATTTTATCCGTAATTGTCTTAAATGCATTTCTTACTCTCCTATCACAGGCAAACGCGAAGGCTTATTACGCAGCATTAATAAAGGTACATTACCTTTTGATGTAATACATATTGATCATTACGGGCCAGTTGACAAACGACATAAAGTTAAGCAATATATTCTTACCATCATTGGCGGTTTTACAAAGTACGTTAAATTCTATGCAACCAAGACTACTGCGAGTTCAGAGATTATACGTTGTTTGACCGATCGCTCTTCATTTACTGCTCAAGAATTTCGTAGTTTTTTGGAAGACCTCAATATAAAACATGTATTAGTCGCTACGGGATCACCCCAGGCTAATGGACAGGTGGAACGAATTCATCGAACGCTTACGCCCATGTTAGCAAAATTTACAGAGAACAGCAATGGCAAATATTGGTACCACGTACTGCCCAATGTAGAATTCGCATTTAACAATACTATAAATAAAAGTATAGGAGAAGCGCCTAATACATTATTATTTGGATGCCAACAACGTGGAACGATTATAGATAAGCTTTCTAATTATCTAGATGAGGCTAGGAATGATAGTAATAGGAACTTAGAATTAGTCCGAGAAAAGGCGGCGACATGAGTAAAGAAAACTCAGCGACAGAACGAACTGCGAGCGAATAAAACTAGGAAAATAGCGCGTGTGTATCGGAATGGAGATGCAGTGATGATACGGAATTTTGACAGTACACCCGGCGCATCAAAAAAATTCCTAAATTCAAGGGACTATATAAAGTTGTCAAATGTTTACGAAATGACCGCTATGTTCTTAGTGATGGAGAAGGGCTCCAGAATACTCGTAAACTTTACGTTGGAGTTTGGGAAGCCCATAATATGCGCCCTTGAATGAACACTCAAAACTGTTAAGACTTATACGTGTAATTAACTGTTTACCTACTTTAGCAATAAGTTAGTATAAGTTTCTGTTTAACTGTATAACGTTAATTCTACATTTTACTCACTCCATATGTATCGTTATTCAATATTAATACATGTTATGTTAGTCTGAGGACGGACTTAGGTCAGGTATGTCCGAAGATTGTGAGATTATTTCATTTAAATGTCGCGCCTTAATCACTAGACAGTGACATTGTTCAAGATGCGCAGTAACAGCGTCTTACCGGCGCAGATAGAAATAGAGAAGAAGAGAAGATGGCGGAGTAGCGAGCCAGGATTAAGTAGCGAACGTGTACGTTGCATTTTAAGTTTGTCTCTTACGTTTGATTTATATGAAATCAAGATTATCAGTTACCTATATCCACATCGAAATATAACCAGTACATCTTATTCAATTCATTCAACATTCTGAGTTCGGTTTGCTCTATCCTTTCGTGTATTTCTTACAATATGTTATTCAAGGTGCAAATCCAAAATGAAAATACATACATATAAGTAAAACAGATTACAATTTAATTATAGAAAATAAGGGCGATATGTTATTCTCAATGCACAAAATATAAAAGTCGTTTATTGAGATTTGATTTGAAATTTATACTAACCCGTACAATGAAAAATAATTGTAATTCCAAAGTACCAATTTGTTAATGACTCGGCCTGCTCTCAAAAAAATTTCGAGGGATGGAATAAATAATTGAAATAAAAAAGTTATGAAAATGATTTAGATTAAAAAAAGCCTCCCATCTTCCTTTAGTAAAATTTCGAATTTTCATATCAACTTCTGATTTTGAGTTTATTATATCGTATTTTTAGTGAGTAATTTACTGATCAAAAACCGTTGCCTTATTGCCTGAAACGAATAAATATTAAGTAAACCCAAAATTCATAAATAAGAAGTTCTCAGGTACAAAGAAGCTATACAGTTAAAGAGTTTACTGATTATTTGACGTAATATACTAGGTGTATAAATAAGTTTCCGGGTTTTTTTGATCAATGAAAAATGCAAAATTTCAAGAAAAAAACAAAAAACGGTTTATTCAAAGTATCCCTCGCTAGCTATACATTTTCGCCATCTCTCTTGCAATGCATGAATACCGCGACGATAGAACGACTCGTTTTTGGTCCGA
>NW_017257885.1:10608-14927 GCF_001594055.1 Mycetomoellerius zeteki | reverse complement strand
CAGAAAAGCAAGACTTCCCGCGAATGCTGTTTTTTTGGCACAAAACCCGACATTTTCACTGTTGCATAAAAATTTTTTTTCGTCGCGAAACTGAAAATATTTTAATTGATTATTGTCGTCAGATGTCGCAGCTACAAAAAATAAACAACTTCAGACATGTATGTCGACTACATGTGTCGTTGGCGCCATCCATGTGTGAAACCCGGAAACTTATTTGTACACCTAGTATATTCACTTCGTTATAGAGCTTATGAAAATATGGTTCTAATGTAATACTTTCCGTACTTCAAGGGTTGTAACAATTGCTCTGTAAAAGCTTCGACATTATTTCTAAGTGGACACCGAGAAATTTATCAAAGTTTTTAGAGATTAGGCCGCTGTGTTCTTTTTCCGAGTCATTAATAAATTGGTACTCTGGAATTACAAGCAATTATTTTTCGTCGTACGGGCTAATATAAATTTCAAATCAAATCTCAAAAAACGACTTTTATATTTTGTGCACTAAGAATAAAACATACATATCGACTTATTTTCTAGAATCAAATTGTAATCTGTTTTACTTATATGTATGTTTGTTTTGAATTTGCACCTTGAATAACATACGAATTATTTTTCGTGGTAATATATTGTTAAATTTAAATAATATACACTTTATGTATGTTCACTTTGAATTGGCATGTTTATTAATAATATATCAGTTACTTTTTTTATGGTAATATATTATTTTAGATAATCATTTAAATTTTTAAAGGTTTAAATTTTTGAGGATCTTTTTTTGAACATGGCCTAACCTTTTCATTTTTATGATTTTTTAGAGATATCACCTACTTTTCAGAGTACAGGTATACGGGGCAGCTTTCTAGTAATGCAAGTATCACAAATGTATATATTTTCGATTCTTATCAGGTAACTTTCTATAACCTACAAATTATGCAATACAGTTAGAAAAAATTGAAATATATGGTATAGAAATACATAATTATATATATAAATACATAATAAATATATGTATATAAATATATATTATACGAGAGGCACTATTTATATTTTGAGCCTAATAATAAAAAAACAGTAATTTGTCATTGAAAATGACTTTATTGTTTTTCAAAATATTCTCTTTTATGATCTATACACTTTTGCATGCGTTCGAATCACTTGTTTGCACCAATCGACACGAGCATCTTTTTGAGATTTTGTCAGATTATGTGGGATCCAACGAGAACAAACCTTTTTCACGGTTAAATGATCATGCAATATTTTATATATGCTGGTGGAACTAATGCCTAAGGTTGTCTCAATCTCACAGTATGTCACATGACGATCTTGCATTATTAGTTTTTGCACAGCATCAATGTTTTCTGACACAACAACTGATTTTGGACGACCTTCACAACTTTCGTCGGTGAGCGAACGGCGACCACGATTAAATTCGTTATACCAGCGTTTCACAGTTATTCAGCGTGGCAAAGGATGGGGTTTTATCGCCAAAAGTGGAAGTAAATTGATCGATGCACTCCTGTCTTGATAATCCACGTCGAAAGTCGTAATAAATCATTGCACGAAAATTTTCACGAGTTAATTCCATTTTTTCGCTGAGACACAATTTTCAAGTGACTGTAAATAATACAAATCGCGCTTAAATAACAAAACGTTCTGAAGAAGGTTATGGTCAAAAATGTCAAACTTTCTAGTGGAAACGTCAGGTGGCACCTGACAACACTGTGTTGCCAAGGCTCAAAATATAAGTAGTGCCCCTCGTATACATATATATTTTATTTAATAGTGTATGTGTTGATATAATTGTAATAAATATTTACCATACATTACATATTTATTTCAATTACAACAGAATGAATTTATAATATTCTATGAATATACTGAAAATAAAGAATGGGCCCCTCCATTCTCGTGAGAGCGCAACCATATTTTCTTCGTCATAGTTTTCCACATCACCTTAGAGATACTAATGTAGATGCGTTTTTTTTAGTGGTTTCTTCAATAGGTCTATTCCATTAAAAAAGATTCTCAAATATATTAGTAATAAAGTAAAGAAAAAATATTCAAAATTTTAGTAATAGGAATGTCAATATTTTATTTGTGAATACAAAAATTATTAAAAACATTTTGTGAATGTTTCACAAAAGTTTTCTCCTTAACATATTTTTTTCCAATAATAGAGTGCTTTAAGCAACACTGCTTTCGTTCACATCGAGATCTCTGTCAAGCTAGCAGGACCAAATGAGCAGAATCGAAAAAGACCTTTTGAACTATTTAGTGCTCATTTTGTGCTAATTTGTGCTACAAAAAACAATTTTGTACCATATGCCATTTAAAAGAAACATGTGGCGCTACTTAGAGCTTAACATCAAGCTAGCAGAACTACAAGAAAAAAAAAGAAAGAAGAAAAATAAAATCAGATTTTAATAGTACTGATTTTGTGCTAATTTGTGCTATCAGAAAAAAGTTAATGTATTGATCCACCCCTCAAAAACTAACCTCTAACAGAATTAGGCTCAAGAGTAAAGTACTTTTCGCAACGAGCAGAATCAATCGCTACTTCCACAACAGAAGCGTTATAATTTGTGCTGCCAAAATATGAAGTTTCAGATTTTGTGCTCCTTCCGTTTCTTCGGAAACTACCCTCGACCTCTATTAGGCTCAAGAGTAAAGTACTTTTCGCAACGAGCAGAATCAATCGCTACTTCCACAACAGAAGCGTTATAATTTGTGTTGCCAAATATGTAGTTTCAAATTTTGACCCGCTGTTCTTTGGACAGCAAAAGGAAAAAAAGGAAAATAGAAAATTAAAGGAGATATAAATAGTACTGATTTTATGCTGCAAAATTGCTAATTTGTGCTACAAAACATGATTTTGTAATTACTTATCATTTAGAAGAAACTTATGGTATTGTAAACTTTGTATGAAGCTGTAGACACCTATCCACACACGCACTTTATTATCCAAATCGCGTGTGCGTTTCGGCAAATTCGTCAGATCATTTTCACATATAGCGCGTTCGACGTTTATGTCTATCAAAATTATCTTCAGTCGCTTCCGATTCTCCCTAATCTTTCCCGCTCATTCAATTATTGATGGTCTGAACTCTTGTAGATCATCTTCTAGATCAAATTATCAGATACGCTGGTAGTTGCCGACTAAAGTCGACAACTTTTCGGCTTTCTTGTATCTAATACTACAAAGCAAAAGTGCACAACCGCGCATTACGAGATCAAACAGACGCCGAGTATCATTTTCAACCGCCAATAGTTTTTAACCGCCGTTTGTAAAAAAAAAACCGATGTCGCGATTTTGATCGTAAGCGGCTATGCTTTTATCATCATATAAAGAAAGCCGAAAAATCGAAAAATATATAAGGCCTTTGCCTCGTCAATATCGAAGTTAGTCTCTAGCAATTCGTCAGAGGAATCAGTACGTGTACTTTTCATCATGCATCCAATACGTGGTAGACCAAGAAAAGTTGATCCCATAAAAATAAAGGAGGCGATATTAAAATATAAGGATATTGTAAAGAATGAAAATAAGATCATTTCGAAAATGGACGATGTTTTGAATAGAATAGCGCAAGATTTGGATAATAAAGTGACATCCAATTGTTTGTATACGTTTACAGTGTAAAATAGATATAATATAAAGGATCTTATTTTTAATAAAGTTTCATGTGATGACAAATCTGTTTCCGCGAGTGAAAGTGATTAACAGATAGCTCAAACTGGAATGAAATGTCTACAATGTCTCGTCGGATAGTAGCAATTTTCTTGTTATTTCCTTACTTCGAGAAGATTTTACAAATCTATTGAAGGAAAAAGTATATAAACGTCATGAAAAGGGAAAAACGTACTACCGCTTGCGTAAAGTTTTGGAACCTGGTAAATGGTAGGACTTAATTACAGACAAGTTTTGGCAAGCTACGCATATAAAATGTGCATTTCAGTTCAAAAATCATTACATTTCTGCAGATGCTAAATCTGGTGTCATCAATGGTAAGATGATTCTAATCATATGTACTTTTTGTAATATGTTGTTCTTTTGACAATTATTTATGAACCTGTATGGACATAAACATGTTATGGTTTACTGTTATTATAACTATGCAAAAATTGTTTGAAATTAAAAGTTATTAAAAATACTTTATCTATATATAAATGCAATTGTCGTCAAATATCAAAAAATAAATACATTATGTTTCTAATTTTCTAGTTCTAATAGCCTTTTATATTAGTAGCAAACCATTGTATATACAAAGCCATGGGATTTCCCGCGGAGTGCGGGGCCGGGGGGAAAACTGAGCGAGGGGGGG
>NW_017257885.1:2328-10522 GCF_001594055.1 Mycetomoellerius zeteki | reverse complement strand
GTACCCCACCTCTGTCCAGTTTTCCTCCCGAGCCCCGACCCCCGCGAGACATTGGTGTGCGTGCGCTCACCAACGTACCGGGACGTTGGTGTGTGTGTGCGCGCGCGGTCCCCTCGGAGCCCCGATCCCGTCGGTCGTTCCGTGGCGTTGAGCGAGGTGAGCGGGCAACGGCGATCCGACGCGATCGAAGGCAGGCGCGCGACTGAGGAGGAATGCTCCGCGACTTTCCCGCGCGACGACTCGGTTCCCGCGCGATCGCTCGTTCCCGCTCTCTCTTTCGCTCGCTCCCGCTCTCTCGCGCGATCGCTCTTTTTTGCGAAAAACCGCTTGATTCGGAATTTTTTTCAATACGAATGTGTATCGGTTCCCGCGCGAACCGCCTAATTCAACATTTTAATACGTTCACTAAAAAAACAATGTATTAGTAATATGTATCGCTCTAAACATGTAAATAAAACATTGTAAATATTGCAAATAAAAAAACATGTATGTTAATATATTCGTGATTAGTCCAATGCACGTCATATCGAAGAAACTCTCGAAGAAACTCATTCGACATCCAACCTGTACCTTATTACTTATGATTGCATTTTATTATTTTTTGTACAGTTTTTAAAAGACATCCCACATCCTTAAGGATGTGATAAGAAGTATTCGGAATATAAGAAAAAACATTATCTTTCCAAGCTATCAGCGCGTTCTTTGTCGCACTTTCCATAAAATTTTTGTATTTTTACACAGTTATCTATGTTTTTTCCGTTTTTTGTCTCCTTGCGATGTGGTACAGATACCACATCCGTGCGATAAGAGCGATGGAACGTGAAGTGTTTTACCCTTTCCAACCCCATCAACGCGTCTTCTCTCACACCTACGCCACTTTTCTTGCGATTTTTTATGTAACATTTCGATTGTTATCGCGTTTTATTAACATTCTACGATGATCACGATTTTTTGTATTTACGTTTTTTATTACATTTTTTTACACAGTTTTGTATCGCGATAAAAAGATACCTTCCTGCAGGATGTGACGATTGGTTTCTTTCGATCGTGGTTTTAACATTTCCGATGATCAGCAATATATAAATGCGTACGGCGAGGCTTTTTTTCGTACATATTTTTTGCGAGTTGAACGTGTATTATTATTTTTTCATACGATGGAGTCTTGAAGTAAAAACGTCGAAGAGCTACCGATCTTAAATCAACCGACGAAATCTTCCGAGCATTTTGTCGAAGAACTATTAGACGAGGAGCAAGATGCATTGGGCGAAACATATATGGGTTCTTTAATCGATCTAATATATCAGACATGGATTACGAATACGTTCTTTATAAAAAATCTGAGAATGATGATTGGATGTATACAGACATATATGTTGAATCAGCGAAAAATTGACCCGAACACGATACGTATGAGGGAGGCAAAGATGAAGGATGCGTTAATGTCTTTTTTGGAAGTGTTGAAGAAAAAGGGTATGTTGAATTCTATTTATTCTATGGAAGAGTTGAATCAGTTTTTCTCTACCCCCGAGAGCAAATACTTGCGTTCCGTGTTTATGGAAGATTTCATGACGACGAATACTTTCTTCGAATGGTTGCACAATCTTAAGGAGTTTGTTAAACGTCAAACATCGACGTCTGTTAATACATCGATCGTCGATTGCGAGATTTTCACATCGTCACCAGAATTGACACCTAAAGGTGGTATGGATGCGCTTTTTGCTTCAACCTCGAAGCAGAAAACCGACGGAATATCCCAATACGTTACAAAATTGGACAATGGTCGTCTTTACACCGTGGGAACTCCGGGAGGGCAAACTGGACATCGGCTGATGCGTCTAGATGTGTATGATGTTCATGATATTAAAAATAAGGAAAAACGCCAATGGTGGAAACATGCAAAATTGAAAACACAGTTTTTGACGTTTTCCCCCAGAGATCGTAAGCAGCAAATGGTGAATCAGCTTTTGGATTGTGTAGCTGACGATATGAGGAAGGTACCAGGAACGACGAAGGAAATAAATAACGTTTATTAAAAAAAGGAAGAGAGGGAAAAAAACGTTATATCAATATCGTATATAATCGTATATTTACATATATCTATAACATTTTTCGTTTTTTTACTTGTGATTGCGCATCCGTTTGTCTGCTAAGAGAAGTAGAGATACACCACATCCTCAACGGGGACATGATATAAAAGGGACACACCGCACAATTATGATATTTCTTTAGTATTCGTTTGCGACGACATATCTCACTCATTATTATGGTGCCGACGTTCGTCGATTTACAAATATTTTTTATTACTTTGTCTCTTGCTTATTTTTGCAACTCGTCATAATCATTGTGCATGTTTTAAGGGTTCGTCGTGGATAAACGATTCGTCGTTAAGGAAATAGCAGTGTTGAAAAATGGGAATACTCTGACGCACTATATCTTTACGGGTCCCATGCCGTGGCGTTTCTTAACGAAATCCGATCAGTCGCATGCTTCGTGGTTGATGTCACATCATCACGGATTACAATGGAACGATGGCGTGGTACCATACCGTATGGCACAGCGTTTGATTTCGGAAGCTGTGCTAGGGGAGAGCGAAGCTATCGTATATGTGAAAGGATCTGAAAAGCGGGAGTGGTTAAGCGATATTTTGAACAATGACGATGTTGTGGTCGAAACGATCGATATACATTACGAAGACATTGAACCCCTTAAAAATTTAGATACGACTAATACGTTCCGTTGTGGAAGACACAGTAAACATTGTTAGAGAATGTATTAAAATTATTTAAGCGGTGGACACGATTTCAAAGCAAGTAACAAAATAACGTGGATTTGTCAGTCACATAACGTCATAAATCGTTATCCTGTGTGTATGTGTGTGTAGAGATACACAATATTGATTTCTTTCCGTTATCTTGTGTATTTAGAGATACCACGTCCTGTGAATATGATGATAGGATGCGTCATGCGTTTCTATCTCCCTTTTGCGCACACCTTTTATTTTTTTACAAACGATAAGACGGAGTTGCGGTTTTGTTCACGTTTCCGATGATTTGAACGATATATAAATGCGTACGAGGTAAGGTTCTTCACGCATTGTTTTTTCGAACACGCGATATGTCAAGCGATAACAGTCTGAACGAAAGTACGGACAGTGATCTGTATTATTACGATTTTCCAGATACAGACGATGATCTGTATTGTCACGAGTGTGTGCTACCGAGTCCCATATTGTTTGCATCCTGTGTGAAGGAGAATAGTCATTGGAATTTAGCTACACACCATTTACGGAGAGCGATTGGAAATCAATGTCCGCGAGAAATTTTGTGGATGAAAAGCGTAATAGCTCTCAATAGTCGCGCGAGAAAGTATGAGAGCGAAGCTTTGAAGGGTGTACGGAAAATCTATGGTAATGGTAGTCATGTTCGAAAGATATATATAAGAAAATTAAATTAGACGTACCTTTAGACAGTTATGGTGAAACGTTCTGGTTTATGTGTAAGCGAGAGCAGTAATTTAATATAAAGAGATGGAGGAGGAGGTGGAGGATCTTTTTCATCGTGCGACGAGCATCGATAAGGTAGACGTGTACAGAGTATGGGAGCAAAAATGCGACGAGTGTCTCGACCTCTTGCGGGAGAGGTGTCGAAATGACAAACGTCGACGAATATCTACTGGAGTTGTAAATGCGTCGATCGCTCGAATAGCATGATTGGAAGATTTGAGAAATACGTTACGGTAACGTTTTGAACACGTGGGCTCGAGTCGAATCGAAAAAGAGGGAATTTTCATGGTTGGAAATCGAAACAGCTTTCAATAATCGCGTACTGACTGGTGCGGTGTTAAATTCGAGTTATATCGAGCCTCGACAATTTCTCGATGACGCAAGGGACACCGTTCTCGATCGGATACGCGATAATCTTCAGAGACATGTTTGCTTAAAAGTAAATATGATATTCAACGGCGAGTTCGTCGCGGATGTCAAGAGATCTGTTAAGAGTATCACTACGAAAAATTACGAGTTTTTCGCTGCGTCCGATCTGCGAGAGTGATACGATAAACACGTGACAAATGATATTTTAGCAATTCTGGAGAAGTTTCAGGAACGCGACAGTGGATGAGCGCTATCACGCATACTGAATCTAATTGTAAATATAAATAAATACACTCCTATGCATGCGGGATGTTGGGTGGATGTACCTCAATATATAAAAATGAAGAGAGCAGTAATTAATTTTCACTCAATGGATAACGCGTGTTTCACGTGGGCGTTAGTTTCCGCTTTGTATCCAACCAATAGTCACGCGCACAGATTATCGCAGTATCCACATTATTCGGACGTGTTGCTGCTCGAAGGTATCGAGTTTCCCGTTATTTTGAAACAAATTACGAAATTTAAACGCTTGAACGATATATCTATCAACGTATTTACCGAACGAGAGAGAGATGGGAAAAAAGATGACAACATAATCGTTCCTCTTCGTCTCACCAAAGACAAGAGAGAAAAACACGTAAATCTGTTGTATCTGCAAGATTCGCGACGCGGCGAAAACGTCACCGGTCATTTCACATGGATTAAAAATCTGTCACGATTGATAGGTTCCCAGTTGAGCAAGAATACGAAAAAGAAGTATTTGTGTGATAGGTAGGTAAGAATAATTAAGTGTGTTTTTTATACAGAGCGATAAAAAAAGTTGTGTAACGTGTTATGAATTGTTCTTTTTTACAGATGTCTACATTATTTTCATACGAGCGAGAAGTTGTCGCTTCACGTCGTTGACTGTGCTACGACGAACGATTGCGCTATTATTCTTCCGAACGAGGACGACAAGTGGTTGTCAAACGAAACCGTAATCATAACAAAAAGGAGCGACTTCCCTTTGTGGTTTACGCCGATTTGGAGTGTATACTGGAGAAGAAGACCAGCGATGAAAATATGTCGAGGTTCACCTATCAACATCACAGGGTTTTCAGCGTAGGCTATTACATACGTTGTGCATACGATGAAACTATGTCGGTATACAGATCTCGTCGCGGTGAGGATTGCGTATCGTGGTTTGTCAATGAATTATACGATTTGGCGCATCGCGCGAAAACGATATTTAATAAGAACGTTACTATGACAGGGCTTACTTCGGACGAGTGGGAAAAATTTCGAGACGCGCCTCATTGTCACATCTGTGAAAGACCGTTCGAGGAAGGAGATTTGCGCGTACGCGATCATTGTCATTTAATCGGACGTTACAGAGGTCCCGCGCATTCACATTGTAATTTAAATTATCGAGAGTCGTACGTTATTCCTGTGTTTTTTCATAACTTGTCGGGTTATGACGCGCATTTTATCATAAAAGATATCGCTAACAGTTTTGAGGGTAGCGTGTATTTGTTAACGAAAGAAAATTATATATCGTTTACGAAATATGTCAAGGATACGGCGAAAGTCAAGTGGGGAATGGACAATGTGAAACTGCGTTTTGTGGATTCTTTTAAATTTCTCAGTACTAGTTTCGAGAAATTGGTATCTTATCTCGACAAGAGTAAATTGACAATTACGCGGTCGGAATTTCGCAATCTTAACACCGAGGATTTTGATCTGCTTGCGCGTAAAGGAGCGTTTCCGTACGAGTACGTCAACAGCGTTGATAAGCTGGATGAGACTAGTTTACCGCCGCGCGAATCGTTTTACAGTTCGTTAACCGACGAAGTCGTTTCCGAGGACGATTATCAATACGCGACAAACATTTGGCGACGCTTTTGCATAAAGACTCTCGGTGATTACAGCGATTTGTATCTCAAGACGGATGTGCTTTTATTGGCAGACGTTTTCGAAAATTTTCGTGATACGTCTTGAGACGTAGTTACGGCTTGGATCCGACGTATTATTACACTCTACTGGGATACACGTGGGACGCTATGTTGAAATACACCGGTATTCGATTCGAATTGCTCACCGAGATCGACATGGTGATGTTTGTGGAGCGTGGTATACGCGGTGGTTTAAGTCAAGGTTCGCATAGGTATGTGCGAGCTAATAACAAGTATGCACCTTCGTACGATCCTTCGGAACCCTCGACGTACCTCATGTACTTCGATGTGAATAATTTGTACGGTTGGGCGATGTCCGAATCCTTACCGTATGGAGAATTTCGATGACGTCGAGCGCTTTGACGTAATGTCTGTGTCGTCAGACTCCGTTATCGGTTATATTCTAGAAGTCGACTTTGCGTATCCGCAAAGCGTTCATGACGCTTATACTGACTTTCCATTCTGTCCCATTCGCGAACGACCTGGAAAACGAAATGATAAACTGCTGGCTACACTCTACGATAAGGAGCGCTATGTCACGTACTATCACAATTTACAACAATGCATTCAGCACGGATTATACGTGAAAAAAATTTATCGAATATTACAATTCGCACAATCCCCATGGCTTCGCGGATACATCGAACTCAATACGAGATTCAGAACGCTCGCGAATAACGAATTCGAGAAGAATCTTTACAAATTGATGAATAACACGGTATTTGGAAAAACAATGGAGAACGTACGCGATCATGTTGACGTTCGACTCGTAACGCGTTGGGACGGAAGATACGGTGCGGAAGCGATGATAGCGAAACCGAACTTTCACAGCAGAAGTGTCTTTTCCGAAGATCTAATTGCTGTCGAAATGCGCAAACTCGAGGTAAAATTGAACAAACCGATATACGTAGGTATGTGCATTCTCGAAATATCCAAGATGCGTCTGTATGAATTTCACTACGATTACGTAATACCGTTGTATCGCGATAAGTATAAGATCATGTACACGGACACTGACAGCTTGATATATCTTTTGGAGTGTGAAAATGTATACGAGAATATCAAGCGTGATATCGCGAGATTCGACACGAGCGATTACCCTGAGGGAAACGCGTATGATATTCCACGCGTTAATACCAAAATACACGGTTTGATGAAAGATGAAAATAACGGTGCGATTATGACGGAATTCGTAGGACTCAGAGCGAAGATGTACGCATTTAGAGTGATCGGGAGAAGCGATACGAAGAGAATAAAGGGTGTGAAGAAAAACGTAGTCGCGAAAACGATCACTTTCGACGATTACACGCGGTGTTTGAATGACGTAATGGAACAGCTGAGACGGCAGTCGTGCATACGATCGACATTGCACGAGGTCTACACGGTGTCTGAATTGAAACTCGCTCTCAGTCCGTATGACGATAAGCGGTACGTCGTACCCGATTCGGTCGCTACTCTACCTTGGGGACATTATAAAATACCGTTGTAATGTGTGTGTGACGCATCTTTTTTATTGTAATAAAAAAACTTATATAATAAAAACAAAAAATTTACAATACATTCGTTTTATCTATCCAAGAATTATGCGAACTGTTCATTCCCAGCCATTTCACGTACACTTTATTTCCTCGTTTGCGTAGTATTTTTTCCACGAGATAAACGTCAGGATTGGAGACTCGTTGTAATTCGTGTTCGTAAAATCCACCAGCTATCGGTTTTCCTTGATAATCTTCTAACAGATACGTTGCAGGATTTGTATGTCGTATTTTAACGATGTAGAAAATCTCGGTGGACCAATTAGGTGTGTAACCTTTTTCAAAAATTGTTTTGAATTTACTAATACGTACTGGATCACCTGTCTTGAATTTCGTTGGGGCGGCAATTTTTACGTGACTGTATACCGTTGATAAGAGCCGCTTTGCAACGACGGGTGTCACGTCTATCGGCCGCATTCCGATGGTCCGATGTCTACGGTTATTATAATTCGACAGTAGACGCGGTAACTCGTCGATCCATCTGTACGAGCCGTTTAACGTAAATAGTTTCCACATGTTATTCTTGAGTGTGCGATTGAATCGTTCCACTACCGACGCTTTTATCACCGAGTACGTCGAATAGTGATTTATGTTGCGCCCCTGCACAATTTTGTGCACAGTGGAGTTGTAAAATTCCTTTCCTTGATCCGTCTGCAGGTTTCGCGGGTATCGTTCATCTTCGCAAAATATTTTAGATAACGTTGCGGCTACCGCTCCGTTCTTGCTCTTGAGTGATAGTGCCCATGCGTATTTACTCAAAACATCGATAACTGTTAAAATGTAACTGTAACCTTTGTTGAATCGTACGTAAGGACGCATCTCGACTACGTCAGCCTGCCACAAATCGTCGCGACCGC
>NW_017257885.1:1879-2084 GCF_001594055.1 Mycetomoellerius zeteki | reverse complement strand
CGAGATGTCCTCCGTATCGTGAAGCGCGCGCGCAATCATAACGTTCCCTACCGTTTCAAAACGCTTTTTTAAAATTATGTCCGGTTTTTTTCAATCGTCACCACACCTTGACGCGCGCGCGCAATCGTATCCTCCCCAATTATGTTCGATATCTTTTTTTCCAATTCTTTATTCGTCACTTCACTCACCGTTTTTTCCAACTCTT
>NW_017257885.1:0-1768 GCF_001594055.1 Mycetomoellerius zeteki | reverse complement strand
GATTCAGATCGGTTATACCTCGAGTCAGATGCAAAATCTCGTTAGTCACTTTCGTTAATAGCGTGCTCACACTTTTCGAGCACTCTTTCACGTTGTTTCGCACGTTCTCCACGTCGCTTTGCATCTTCGAAATGTCTTCCTGCGTATCTTTAAGTGCGCGTACGATCATATCTCTCCCAGTCGTTTTGAATGATTTCTCTAACGTTTCATTCGTCACTACATTTTTCATTTGTAGGTACAGATCGGTTACATTTCCATTCAGACGTGTGATAGCAGCGGACACCTTCGTCACGCTTTTCGCGACTTCTTCCACGTTTCTTCCTACTTTCTCCACATCGTTGCGCACTTTCGAGATGTCTTTCTGCGTATCTTTCTTTATCGTTCTAAATGATTCCTCGATCTCGTTCCGCGAATTTCGAAGACTGCGTTCGATGTAGCTTTTGTTTACCACGTCGGTGTCAAACTCCGGTGCGGCTAAGTGTTCTATTTTTCGTTCCTTCGCGTCGTAGTGATCCGGATTCAGACAGAGCCCACTGTCGTGTACGTAATTTTATAAAGATTCGATCGACGATCGCGACCTTTCGATTTCATCGCTATCATCTCTCCTCATAGGCATACCAAATTTATTCACGGACATCATATCGAACTCGCGCAAATTTGACTACTGTCGCAGTTTTCGTCGCAACGATTCAATTTATAATCAACCCAGCTTCGCGAAGTTCTTCGAGTATCGACAATATCTCGTTATCGTGAGCGTTGTTGCCTGCTTGACGAGAAGCATCGAGCAACTGAAGTCGATCTACCAGTTCGTTAGGGTCGTCCCAATGAACGTAATCTATTTTGTTATCATTTAATCTCATAGTGGATGGTACACCCGAACCTGTACTCGTACTACCGGTTCTGTGAGCACCTACGAGCGGACCAATGATGTATTTGTATTTGTGCCCCTTGTTACTTTTAACAGGCATTTCAGCATTATGACGACGTCTGTGCGCATTCGTTGCCAACAATATACTTTTATACGTTTCTTTATCGTTCTCGGTGTAGATAGCATCGTCGGGAATTCTCTTGAAGATTAACTCGTACAGGCCCGATGTACCTTTGTATCTTACTCCGTCTACGATTATGGTGTCGTCCGAATCTACGTCGAATGTTTTATCGCCCAGCATCGTACCGTTTTCATCGAAATAAACACCGTATACGTGATCGATTTCGTTCTTTTTATCACCACTAAGAAGAGCATTCACGTATATTTGTCCCAACGGTCCTAACTGACTGTGCAACCTCTCACGACCTTGCGGTATCTTTAGAACCTGTCTGACAGACGTTTCAAGTGACGAATCATCACCGATAAAGACTTCCTGCGGGGATAATTGTTGCGATTCTATCGGCGTGGAATGGATCGTCGACACGACGTTCAATCGTTTTGTTCGTTTGCTCCATGGAGGACGCTGCGGTGTAATTTGTGTGGAAATTTCATCGTTGTCGTCGTTGTCGTTGTCATCGTTGTCGTTGTCGTCGTTGTCGTTGTCGTCGTTGTCGTTGTCGTCGTCGTCGTCGCGCTCACGTTTATCTTTTCGTTTCTTCTTCATAATACCGGTTGCTTCATTTCGTTTGGCGTTTTCAACGATTTGTTTCAACGGTTCCACGATCGGTTTGAATCGTTTTTCCAACGCCATCTCATTTTCTATCATACAGGTCTTTAATGCTCTGTGTTTCTTATGAATCGACACGCGCGTCTTTGCAATTAGTTTCGCCGTTCTCTCCC
>NW_017257884.1:2450-3399 GCF_001594055.1 Mycetomoellerius zeteki | reverse complement strand
AACCGACGCCGCTTGCGGCGACTCATAGAATATACATCGCAGTATACGTCGAACAGTAGAGTAGAGAAGTAGTTCAGCGGACGAGCTTCGATTCACAACTCGTCCGGCGGTAGTAGTACCGACGAGCTTCGATTTACAACTCGTCCGGCAGTAGTAGTACAGACGAGCTTCGATTCACAACTCGTCTCCACACTATTCCGCGTCCGTGGTTTGCCCGACGCGACAAATTCATTTAACAATCCTGAGGCGACTTATGCCTCAATAGAATTAAACTCAATCTGAATAATAAGCATAGAAGTAAGACAAGTGTCAACCGAGTCGTATATAATTATATTGTAATAGAATTAGTATTTCGCTTTTGTTATTTACGAGTGAATAAAAATAGATTAAAGCAATATCTTTCTTTTCATTTTGCGAGACCAAGCCTTTTATCATAATCTGTTGTAATAACAAAACGTACCCTCGAGTGCGCGATTTAAACCAACAAAACATCGTTGCCTATGCGTCGCACCCTTTGCCGTTCAACGCCACGAACCCGAGACAGCAGGAAGGACGGGAAGGCAGGACAGGAAGGACGCTCTACCTACGGACACAATTCATACTAGGTCCACCACTCTCAACGAGTCACAGCAAGGTAGGTGCAACGGTTATTGTTATATCCGTAGCTTCAAGGAGAGTCCCACGTGTAGAAACAATCGTATGCATCGTGCGGGCAACCAGCTTTGTTATCGAGTCGCAAATTGTCACACGGGAACCTATAACCTTCATTTCAATAGCAACATCTCGACAAAGTTCATTGAAGGGACCTTCCTATAACTAACAGTTACAGTTAGTCTCTTGAAAAGCGCGATAATAGCCTTAACGACACGTAACACGGTGCGAGACTTTAGCCGTCGGGAACAGTAACCCTGTGCGACACGTGCCGCGCCGCGGGAACCCTTCCGTCGGA
>NW_017257884.1:0-1670 GCF_001594055.1 Mycetomoellerius zeteki | reverse complement strand
GGAACGTAGCCAGATTAGACCAGGCTCAAAATAACATTGTGAATATTAGATTACCAAGAGGGGGATGGTTACAAAACCCCTTTACAGAATTAACGTACACGGGTAAGAACGATAGTCAAAATCCCGTGAGATTTATTCAAAAGTTTGAAAATATTGCAGATTATGAAAAGGTAGAATACACAGACAGATTATACTATTTTGGAAATACATTAAAAGAGTCAGCACAAACATGGTTTGAGTTAAACTCACCAGTGGACTTTAATGATGCAAACGAGATGTTCTTGGAACCATTTTGGTCAAGCAACGAACAAGCGCGATTTAGACGTAGAATTTATACGGGTAGATTTAGACCGGAACTAAAAATGACGATGTCAGAATATACTTTGAATATGGCTAGACAAGCAAAATTATTAACGCCACCAATGACCGAAAACGAGATTATAGATGCCGTTAAGAGGCACTTTTCTACAGATATAGCTAGGGAAATTAGACCAGCTACGGTAAGCAGTCTTAAAGACTTAACGAGACTTCTAAATATAATAGAGTCGGAAAGGAAGAGTACGCGACAGTCCTATAACGAGTCGAGACAAAGCGGAAATATGGGAGCGCGAAATAAAATCGTTAATCCTAGGGATACGCGAGATTTCGTTACGGATAACAAACGTCGTGGAGATTATAACAATAGGTATCAACCTAATTATCAGAAGAGATTTAATAATAATTATATAGAGCCAAAGAAACAGTTAGCAATAACTCAGGGCGAAAATACGAAGCAAACAAATGTACGCGATAACGCGAATTACCAAAATCAAATGTATTATAATAAGAACAAAAATGTAAAACCATTTTCTAACAATGTAAGACCAAAGTACACAAGTACGGTTCAAATAGAAGAGTTACCAAACTCAGACGAGGAGAATATTCGAGTAGATCAGGCTATAAATAAAAAAGGTTCGTATAAAGCTAGTTCGAATGCGCAGATGTATGTAAAGGCCGAGAAAAACGAGCGTAGTTTTAAGAACCACAGTCAGGATCAAAACGATAATAGTAGAAACGAGAGATATTGTAACGCGATTAGCGTCAAAAACGAAAAATGTAAACCAGCGCAAAGCTTCGAAAATAAAAATAAACGCGAGACCGAGAGTAATTATAAGCAGCGTTATGAATCGCAGAAAAATGCGAATAATTATAATAGATATTCGACGAACGGAAACGATTGTAAAAATGTGCGTAATGCACCACGGGAAAATACAAAAAATTGTAAGCGCGAACAAAAAATGAAATGTAATAATAGACAACAGCGAAGTAAGATTGGAAAGAATGAGCGTGAAATGAATGTTGATCCGAACCAGCGTAAGGATAGGCGACAGGAACAAACTGTAAATTCCATAGAACGCGGACAACATGATGCGCGAATAGATAGAAAGGACGTAGTGAAGGTAGATATTAGGAGAAACGCGTTAGAACAGGAGTTGCGAACTCAGACGCGAAACCGAGATAGGTTGAATGAATATAGAAAGATGAGGAAATATAACAAAGCGCAAAGACACTTAGAAAACACAGTCGAATTGAATATATTGCGAACAAAAGAACTAATAGATAGCTTAGACGAGGAAATGTCGAGCGAACAAAACAAGAAGGCTAGTGTTACGTCCTGTAGACTCCACGAT
>NW_017257883.1:1718524-1719714 GCF_001594055.1 Mycetomoellerius zeteki | reverse complement strand
CAAGCAAGTTCCCGTTTTTAATTCTTTTTGTGTTTTATATTTTTATTGTTTATTATTTATTGTATATTATTTTTTCCATATTAAAAACAATTTTTATTATATTTTTATGTAAATATTTTTTTATGTGTTGACAATAGTGCCAATGAATTTAACCATTCCTGACTCATGGAAGACTGCAAATATGTTTTTTTATGAGCTTTAATTTACTAAAGCTACGTTCTCCACTAGCAACTGTTATTGTGCAGCAATTTTTGAACAATAATTTTTTTCCTCTGAACGGCATTCCCCATGCCCTGGCGCCCCCATATCCTGGCGTCCCGGGTGGTTGCCTGGACCGGTCTCCTAAGCCTAATCACAAGTTAACAGCAAAATGAAGCCTAATCACAAGTTACTAGCAAATGAAGAACCGGACCTTAAAGTTACCACTAGAAAACCATTAGTTTAGTGATTAAGCATAGCTAGAAAATCACAATTTTTGCATTATCATCAAGTAAAGTGAGATTAAGTCTAAATCATAAGTTAACCAGATAATGAAAAACTGAGAGAGTCAACGCTTAAGACGCGCTTGAAATTACATATCTCGCCGCGTGTTATTCCCGCGCAGCGGGAGGAACTTTCACGGAGAAATGAAACCGAGCGAGAAACGTATCGCGTGTTAAACGACGGATGAGTAAGCAGTAAGAAAGGAGGAATTACTCAACATGCGTTCCCTCTGTCTCTCGATCAAACGTGACGGATCCAATTGATTCCGACGCAACGGTTGAAATAAAATCACCGTCTTAACGGAAATGTCGCGCTGCAAGCAACCCGTGTACAGCAACAGGCGGCGACAAGCCGTGCCAGAGATTCGAGGCGAAGTGTTTGTGTGCGTATGTATGTGCATTTGCGCTCTATGGTCGTTCTCCATTTCGTTGCTCTTTTTGCTCGTTGTGACCCGGCGTTGAGAAAGTACATTACACTGAATGTCGCAGCTACTATACGACGTCACCTTTTGCGCGGATTTACTCCTTTTCCTCGTACTCTGTCTTGTGCTTCGCACAAGGGGTCGCGGAACTCTTTACGCGTCACGATGAAAGAAACGCTCTTGGTAAGGTAGACGATACGTTACACCTAGGTGTGCGAAAGTAATTTATCTCGCTGAGTCCCCGAATGCAGTGACGACTCTCTCTCTCTCTCTCTCTCTCTCTCTC
>NW_017257883.1:1706271-1718438 GCF_001594055.1 Mycetomoellerius zeteki | reverse complement strand
CCCCCCCCCCCCCCTATTCCAACGCATCGTAAATTAGCCCCGGGAATACGCATGCGATGACAGATTGTTGCGCACGAGCGATTCGATGACGCAGTAAGATATCTCGTGTGCGCAATTTAAAGGGCTATCTACAATAAGAGTAATATTATGTAGTCGTAAGCCGTAAGAAATGAACATACTGTTAGATCAAGAAGGCAATGGTAACCCAATCTCTCGAGTAAAATAACATTTTGTTATGTTTAACTTCTGTGTCAAAATGTAAATCAATCCATTTCAGTAATTAGTCTCAAAGTAAACAGCGTTCATATTAACGTATTCTGTAAAATATTTGGAGTGGAATCTAATTCTAAAGAGTGACAAAGAATGACAATTGAACTAGTATTGAAAAAATGTGACTATTAATTATTAATTTTTAAGAGAATTTTTATGAAATTTCATTCTTTAGAATTAGATTCCACACTCCATAGATTTTAGAGAGAGAATATGAACTTAATAAATAATAAACTAAATTGTGTATAATTTGAGTCAAAAATTTAATATTCACATTTTCTTGAGTTACATTGCTTAATTGTTTTAATCCCATTGTTTTAATCAAATTAACGACATATTGACCTCATAATCACCTCAACAAGGACTTTCATTCTACTTTGTCGTCTCTAATCATCTCGTTTCTAATCATCTCTATCTTATCCTCTTCATCGTACAACCAATTTCAGGCTGCCTTCTCTTATGTTGCATATATTTCAACCTATTATCTAATGATGTTCGTTCTTCTATTTCTAACTTTCACATTTAGATCAGCAGCTTCTCTTTACATAACTTCTCATTTTTAATATAATATTATATTAATACGTTGTATCTTTATATTTTATTTTTATTTCATTTTTTCATTTTTGTTTTTCATCATATTTATTATACTATGGTATTACTCTTATAATAGCGAAACTTGTTATTCACCGTTACCTACGTTATCTATGTTTCCGTTATAAAATCTTTATCAAGGTTTAGGCGTATATAAGCAGCATTTCGCTAATGCCTCATCTTTTGAGGTGCCACTCTAAAATTACTTGTACCATGTCTGTAAACTTATATCTTTTGTCACGTCAAAAAAGTTTATTATTATTATAATATTGAGCATGAACGACTTATAAATATAATTTATAAAAATAATTCAAATTTGGTATAAATTGACACAAACATTATGAATTAAAAAGTGCATCACAGCCGAATGTGAAGAGAATAATCGACTATAATTAGTTTTTTACAGCTTACGACTTTACACACAATATTATTCTCATTATAGACGAACTATAAGAAATGATTAAGCTTCTCAGTATTTTATGGCTGTTACTTTAAATCTTATCGTGGGGAGATGATCACGTTGTCTCATTGTGGGAAGGGAACGAGCATGTCATCTTGTACAGTGCGCGTGTTACGCGAATGTATTACACGCGCGAAAGGCAGATACAGTGTTCGAATGCGGTAGAATTTGCTATGTCCGAAATGGGAATGCACACGCACGCGGGTCACCGCCTGGTATGTCTCTCTTTGTCATCCTCCTCCGTGCATTCCACACGGCTGCGTTCGTACATTTGATATTACAGCACGTGATATTCCGTTTGCAAGGTCCTCTTCCGCATAAATCCGCCGACGAAAATATCTATATATCTTGACTGTCTCTTGGCTATATATCGTGCTTGTAGCAGCAGGAGGGCCTGCGTTCTCTACGAAGAGGATTATGATGTAGGACGTAGAGGCCTAAGGCGAAGGGCGAGCCTAAATGGGTCGCGCGAAATAGTGAGAGGCGGAGGAAGAGAAGCTTTGGTACTTTGAGGAAACCCTCGGATGAAGGCAACGCGGTCGATCAGCCCCTAGGAGTAAGGGAGACCGTCGCTTGCGGACGGAGGTGGAAACAGACCCGTAGGTGGTATAGGCGGGGCGCGGACGGTCGTTCGAGGCTGGAGAGTGAAAGGAAGGGATGTTTTAGGGCCGGTCGATACAGCCGAAAGTCCAGAGAGCGAGCCGGATGGCGCGAAAATTCGTGCGGATGAGAATATATCGTCGCGTGAGGGGGTTTAAACGGAGAAACCGAGGCTCGGTCGAGGGTGGTTTTTGCCCCTTTCGCCTCCCAAGCTCCGCTTCGCCACTTCGCTCCCTTCGTCCTCGCGTCCCTCTTACACCGCTCCTCTTACCTCGCAATTCTATGCTCTTTGTAAGTCTGAGAATCTCGTGTTTCCTCCTATCGTCGTCCTCGTCGTCGCCGGTCTTATTCGCTTCCACAATTTGCGGTGGTGACTAACATTTTCGTCTGAGATCACAAACAGTACGTAACGGGAGCGTTAATTATTTAAGCAAAAATTTCAAGCTCCCTTGTTACGGTTAACGAGGTACTCGACCAAGCCGAGAAACCGGATTATTTTATTTTATTTTTTACGAGATGGCGAATTATTTCGTATTTTTATTATTTTGAAACATATTGAATAGACTAACTGTGCCTGTAGAAATAATAAGACGTATCGCGAATAAATTTATCATCGCCACAAAGAAAATTTATTTGCGTAACACGTGGTTACGAACATAAATTTGTAGATTTGTGATCTACAAATTTATGATACAATTTTATGATACAATTTTATCTAAGATTTTACCGTTCAATATTGCGAATGATGTTTAATAAGAACGTTTTACGACCGTGAATGTTTTCCTCCATAAATTATCAATTCTATCTTTTTTATATCGTATTTTACATATGATTTGTATCGTTTTATCTGTGCGTTTTGTCACACAGACAGCTTATGCTTTGTTACTTCCGAATATGTTCTTATGTGCAATCAATTACTGTGTAATTGATTATTTCGAATTATCGTTCAGTCAATTATGAAACGCGTTTTTGAACGTTGCAATTAATAGTACTTTTGAAGCAAGCTGTTTGTTGCAGCGTGCATATGCCGATGTAAAATATACATATTAATTTTCACAAATGTTCCATTTAATATCTGTTATCTCGCTCTCGCGAAAACGTGCGGGTTGGAATAGCTGATCATTATTATAATTAGCTGTAATGCAACTCGATGCACCAATGCAAAAACGCGATTATGCACTCTGCATTATTCACTGTAACGCTCTGTCGAATGGATTATAATGGTAAGAGTAAAAGATGCGGGTATATTAATTCTTATCTAATTTTGTGAAAAGAACGGAAACATCGTAAAATTATTGTTTCTGTTATATACTTGTTTGCTTTACAACAGTACGGTGTTGTCATTCCATTTTGATGTTCCACAACTCATGAGAAATTCTCCATTTCGCTCAAATCTCTGTGACATTCTAATTACATTTCTGCCGGGAATGCCCGTGGTTACGTTGGATAATTATATATGAACACGTAAAGCCTACAGAGAAGTCCTTCTCGTCTATCGACATTGCTGTGTCGATCATATCGTACCGCACGCCACTATCGGCCATCGAAAATTCGTGCAACGCCCCATATAATCCGATTTACGTCGGTCGATGCTCCCGCGATTCCGACTAATTATTGTCTGCGTTAATTAAAACGTGTCGCGTACACGGATATTAGGATCCATTAATGTAATGCGCCGTTTGTTTCGAACGAGCGGAACGCGGCCATCCGGCGCGCAGGATGTTGTTATTAATTTTAATTAACGATCTAATTAAAATGATTCCTTTGTGGAAGAGAAATCCTTTCTTGGGAAACGAGCGTTATCGTACTCTTGGGTGTCCTCTACTTTAATGTCTAAACGAGACATTTAAAGCCGTGTCCACACTTTAAGCAACAGAACATTATCATTGCAATGCCGTCGTGTAATGCCTGTATTAGACTACTGAGATTAAAAATGAAATTAATCAATCAGAAGAAAGAAAACCAATATCAAGTTTAGTAAACTTTCCTTTGATTGGTCAAATTCAATCCTAATCTTAATCTCAATATTTAGTCTGATACAGGCTTAACTTTTCAGAGGTTACAATTAGCAACATTCATTTGAAAATTAAGTTCAAGATAAATTCGGGATCTATGTAAATTAGTTAGACTTAGATGGACTGAAGATGGAAGAACTGAAGATGGAAATGTGTGTAATACTGAACACTGAAATATAATACTTTATCTTCCATCATAGTAAAAAATATTTTATTGGCTTTTCCTCGAAGATGCTTCTTCGAACTTCATGACCTTTTTGACAATAAAAAAATTCAGCACTTCACGTTGATCATTTTACCACCCTTCGCGTGAAATTCTAGCCTCGTCATTTGTTATATATATAAACTATCGTAGTCTTAGCATTTTTATATTATACTTCGTGTTAAAATATTACAAAGAATCTATCTTTAAAACATTTATTGTCAGTTTTGGGACTTATATATATATATATTTTTTTATAGATTTTTCGCTTACAATTATTTTTAAGCAAAAGCAATAATTGTTTTTTAAATGATAAATGCCGTCCTTAAAAGGGTCACACCCATTATAACATTGATTACACCGCGCAACACCGTGTGCAATTATATCATGTGGATCCCCGTAACATCGCACCGAGCATTTAAGCGTAATGAATGCTCGTGCCGAAGTTACGTTGCGCTTAAATGTTCGCCGAACACTTGTGTTTACGCGATGGCGTTATGATGTTTTATTGCAAGTGTGAACATGGCTTAAAGAGCATTTGGAGTAGAAAACGACTTGCGAGCATGCGACCACTTCGGGTTTGAGTACGAAGTACAAAGCGTGTGTCTTAATATTTGTCCAAATTAATGCTCGACGTCACAACGATTCTAGCGATAGTAGCCAAATTCACTGGCAGAATGCGTGGAGCGAACCGTTCTAATGAGAGAATTTCTGAATCAGCCGGCGAGGATTCCGGTGATTTACACTTGTTTCGTTAATCGTGCGTTCTATATCGCGGGGATATCACGGTTCGCTGAGCCTCAAACTAAAGCGAGTGGTAGCGTTAGCAGCCGCCAGTTCGCCGGATGCAAAGCGGGTGAAAATGCGGTGCGCATTATGCGCGTACACGTAACGTACTGTGTACGCGAAGCTATGTAGCGTTTTACTTTTTAATTAGGCGCACGCGCTTCGACGGCATTTCCAGCTCGCGTTCTCATTTTGCCGTCGTCGCGCCACATTTATGCAAAGTTGCATTTATCTCGTTACGTCGCACTCTTGGCAGCTTCGTGACGACGTCGACGACAACGACATCATGTAATTTTGGTCATTCGGTCTTATAGTGCTCGCGAGTTTTTTTTTTAACTGCGCCATACTTAACAATTAATCCCGGTATTCTTCCGCCGTTTCCGTGTCTCTTATGTGCACGACTGCGTAAAAAATATTCCAAAGTACACGGGAAAAAAAATGTTTTTGGCTACAGCTAATTCTGATTAGCTGAAATTGCATTAGCTACTATAGCTATGACATTTGCTAATACATATAAAGGATTTGCTGTTGTAGCTAATATAAAAACGTGATAGCAAAATATGCATGTCTGTTACAGAGATTGATTTATTTAGCAATATGAAGTTAGTCACAGTTATCGGATATGTCCGTGTAAAAGAAAATTGTCTCTACCACAGCTAAATATAGTTTGCTGAGACTGTACTTACTACCAAATTATCTATTACACAGAAAACGTTTGCTGCAATGATTAATACATCGACATAATAACAAAATGCTTGTCTGTTACAATGATAATATTTAGACCTCACAGCTAATGGAAATTAGACCTCGCAGATATGACGTTAGGTGTTCATATAATACTACTGAATTTAGCTGCCATACCTAATTTTTAGCTGTGGTAACACAGCTAATCTTTTTTTTCCGTGTACATATATTTTTTAGCTTATGTATTTTATGATCCTCAAATTTCGAATCGATCTGTATGCCAAATGATTCCGTACTCTCTAAAATCTTTAGAATGGAATCTAATTCTAAAGAATGATAAAAGGCGGTATTCATAATCGGATTTTATATTTAGGACCGTCTTAAGTACAGCCTCAAGGTGTCATGAACCAGTCAGAGAGCCATATTAGCATCTTAAGACATTACTTAAGACAGTTTTAAAATAAGAATGGACTATGAATACTAAAGAGTGACAATTAAGCCAATATTGAAAAATAGTGGTTTAATTGTCGTTTTTTAAGAATGAGATTCACTCTTTATTCTTTAGAGTTAGATTTCAGATTTTAGAGAGTGATGAGACATTAATTTCAGAAGAAATGTAAGTTGAGCATTGAGGAATAGTTTTGGAGAGTTAAAAGGGTCAAATTCTCAATGTTTCCAATATTATTCAAGCACTTAGACACAAAAAGAAAATTAATATTTCCTTGATAATAGTACGATTTTGATTAGAATTAGAATTATAGTTTTCTGTTTCCTCCAATCCTATTGCTTAATTTTTCAAAAACGAATATGCATGTATGAAAACATGTTTAGGATAAAACATGTTGTTTGTCTTGAAATTCTGTACAAAAAGGTCTCCTAAATCTTTTCTTATCTCCAAAACTAAATTCATGCTCAACTTAAATTTTTTTCCGAGATTTATGTCTCGTCATATAGCATCGTTTGGCATACAATTTGATTCAAAATCCAACCACAAAATGGACTAAATTTGAGGCCATTCTTTCAGCGAATACATGTCGAGCGTGCCGTTAAGAAAATTTCGCGGGTTTTCGCGGTGCAGACGACGGAACTTTTGGTCGTTTGAAAGATTTATCGTCGCTATCGGGATTCATATCGGTGCACACTGGTGCTTTCTCCTAATGAGATCTTAAATTCTATAACGCATTTCCAAAACGTATCGCCATTCTTCGCGATCGATCCATTTTGACGAGATCCCGCGTAATTCTTTCTCGTAAATAAACTCCGTAAATAAACGTCCACATGTTAATTCAATAAACGGACGCCAGCTTGCTGCGGGCCACAATGCACGCGAAACCGCGCCGTAAGTTTCTATTTTCTACTACCCGCTGTTGTCGCGCGGTCCTATGCCCTCTTATTGTCTGGAAATGCTTGCATTTTTTGTATGATAAATTTATCGTCGCCATACGTCAGGCTCTCTCGTGTACGCGGCGTATGGAGCCACGGGTCTGACTAGCTCGTCCACTTATCTACTGCGCCCTTTATTTCAGTCGCAAGTGACAAATAACGTCGGCATGTATATCTCCGTTTTTAATCGGGTCCGCCATAAATCCGACATAACCGCGATTTTTGCCGCGGATATTATTCAGCGGAGTAAAAACTAGAGCGCGGTCGCGTTCCCGGCAAAAATACAATTTGCTCTCTCGAAGTTAAGCACACTTGATAGCTAGGGATATTCTCACCGTGGATATTTTCGCGTTATTATCACCGAGAATGACATTTACCCATTCTCATCATTTTTGACTACCTTTTTCAGTGTCAAAGTCCCGCTATTGTCACGAATCTCTATTGTTTTATGTCTTTTACGTCCGTGTACAGCGCAGTTATTCCATGTATACCGGATACCGCGAAGTTGCATGTAGCCGTGGGCTGACCACTCCGGCCACTTATCTACTGCGTTCTTTGTTCCAGGCAAAATTGGAAACGAAAGCACTGAAAGCGAAGAGGCCGGGATTCACGGACGAGCGGTACAACGAGACCAGTTACTACGTGGAGCACGGTTAGTATTTTCTGTCAGATGTTTTGTATTTGATCCAATCACGGTCCAAGACCGGTCGCGTCTAACGCTTCGGATTAACTGGCGGATTAACGTGTAGTTTCGTGATCTTCGTCTTGAACTTGACAAATTGCGAGAATTGTTCGTGCGTGTCAAATTTACTCTTTATGCATCTTGTATTCGAGATATTGAATTAACGATGTTCGTCGAAAAGTCGTTTTGATTAATGTTTTTCAGTTTGGGCGTCCGCGAAAACCACGCAAAAATGCCACAAACCACCAAACCCTTGAACGGGATTGGTTAATTTTCGACAGTGTTGGTCTTATACTCGAACGTGTGGGTTTCCCGCCATTTCCCGACCGCACGAGTCAAGTAATCGTGAATAATCCGTCGGATAAATACCAACCGGTGCAATAATCCACCTGCCTTCTCGTTGATAGCTGGAATGAGGCACTCGACTATTCCCTCGGAAGCCCGAAGTGCAGGATAAAGTGAATACTGTGGCGCAACAGATTTTACGAGGTACCGACGTGCTCCTATGGCCACCATCGATTTCCAATTCCTTTATTATTTTCGAATTTCAAGGTAATTTAAATAAATATCGATTGTCCCCTTCCGCGACAATAGCTTTACTTAGGTAGACTATAAAAATAAATTCCAATTTTCGATACCTTGAAGAGTCTTTAAGACCAGTATTTATAGTCGATTCTTATATTTCAAACTGTTTTTAACTCTCTAGGGACGAATTTTGTATATGTAGCATCAGGATTGCTACAAAACTAGAAATCAGGAAAATGTCAGGGACATTGAAAACGGTCAAAGAAATCAGGGAAAAATCGAGGAATTTTACAAAATTTTCAGTAAAATTCCTGACTTTAAAGAATTTTAATATGAATACATCACACCTACGCAGTTTTGGAATACTACACATTTAGATATCAATTAAATGCAAACAGTATCAGCAGCATTAATAGTAATTTATATTGCTGTGTTAAATTATTTGACGGTTTTCAAATCAGGATGAAAATATAAAAAATTTCAAAGTATTATTGAAAGTATCAGAGAAAATTATGAAATTTTTTGTCTGAAAATAAGGGAAAAGTTATGGAATTTTAGGATGAAAAATTTGTGACAGCCATGTACTTCTAACGTTTATTTTTAAATTAAATTCGGGAAAAAATTGTGATCTGTGCAGGTTACATTTAAAGATATAGGTATATGTAGCATTGAACACTGGAATATAATACGTCTAACCGCCAGAAAGGTTATATATTGATACATTAATAGTGTAAATATTGATGTCATGATGGAAAGAAAGTAAGGTGTGCTCATACCGAGGACGCGTTTTCATATCGTTCTGCGCATTGTATCAGCCGTTTCCATATTTTTAATAATATGATAGTTTAATTTGTCGCCACAAAATGGCGGACGCTGAAACAAAATCTTATTTAGCTGTTCAGAAATATGAGCAGACTTTATTTTTTTTCCATCATGATCGATAAATTATTCATTTGTGCATTTTTATAATAAAAACAGTGAAAAAAGGTTTCTTTAATGACAAGATGATGCCGTGTCTAGAGGATTAAGTATACTCTCTAAAACTTTTAGAGTCTTTCTGAAGAATGAAATCTTATAATACTTTTGAAGATTGAAAATTGAGCCATTCTTTTTCAAGGCTGGCTTAATTTCACTTTTTAGAGTGAGATTCCACTTTAAAGAAATGTAGAGAGTAGTCTTAAGACATCGTAAATTGATCACAGAGTCATATTAGCATCTTAAGATATTGTTTAAACGGGACTTAAAATAAGAACCGATTATGAATATCGGTCTAACACTAAGTAGTATTTCAAGTTTTATGATCATTAGTTTTCCAAGTATTTATTGCGAAATAACACAGGAGCTGTTTTCTGACAGCTCATATATCTAAAATTTAAATCGAATAACATAACATAAAGAAACTTATCTTAATCTTTCAATCATGCAAAAGCGCCCCGTCACTCAAAGAAAAGCCTCAAAAGACTGAGCGGTAGCGCATTCGCCGCGTGCGCTCTGATAACAACCCTTGTCGAACGATATGGTAGCACATTCTTTTGTGGAACAAAACTGTCGCGTCACATATAAACTCCCACTACACGGGAGATATACATATGGCAGTTAAGTCAATTTCGACTTGGCTACAACTGCCTGCCAGCTGCTGCTGGTTTATCGTGTGCCAATACGTCCCGCGATCGGAATATCCGGAACGCCCGATGGACTCTCCGCAGCCTCTCCGTATTCTCGCTTCGCACCGTATCCGCGATATTATCCGACATCGCCGTGGATCACCTGGTGGGCAGACACTCTCGAGCTCATTATCGCAGCCGGCAATGGTCGTGATAACGTGACGACGTGTCGCGGGCACGGACGTGAGGAAAGCGGAATCCGAAAGCGCGCGAAATGGAGAAACGACTGGGGAATAATTAAATTACCGTTTCAACGAGAGGAAGACTTATCTGTTCATCGTGCGCCCGATAATCAATGTGAGTGGATATCTCCGTAGAGGGACGTCGCTATTTCCATTTCTATCGAGCGCAAACTGCGACGTTTTTCCAGCTTTGGTTTTGTCGTTTTTATAGGTCCTAGAATGCTTTAGAAAAAAAATTTAACCCTTTGGTGCCATGTTATGGGAACGACGCACTTGAGTATGGCATACCCAACTTAATTCGATTGATCTTTCACTATAAGTTTTTAATTAACTTGTATTGTAGATTAAGGTAGTTATAATACGTTGTCCTATTTTAATATTCCAGTTTAATTTCTGATTCACTATTCAAATATTCTGCCGAATAAGATAAACATCTCAGTGACCGGATATGTACCTATATCCAGACATTTACAAAAAATTTTTATTTGTTTATATTATTGTTAATTTTAAATGTTTTTTTAAATATATAATAATATAATTTAATTGTACTTTTTTTAAATACAATTATTGTATTTAAAGATTACAATTAAATGATAATATCATAGATTAATTATAGTAAAAAATATTGTAATAAAAAAAGCCTTTGAAATTAATAATAAATTTTGCGTAATTGTCCGGACATACATGTCCAGTCACGTAGACGTTTATCTTACTAAGATATATTTGACGATTTTTATTTCTGGACTTTTATATTTGAAATTTTAATTCATGATGTTTTTGATTGACATTACTAATGTTTCTGGATTTCTATTGATTTTAAATGTGACGCGTACTTAATTGTTGATTCGTTAGCTTTATACTGAAGATGACTCCAAACTAAGAGTCGAAACGTCTATTTTAGTCTTATGAATAAAAGATTTCTATACCCTGTTATTTTGTATCGGCTTATATTGGCTTATATCGGCTTATTATTAAAGTTTATGATCCAATTTGATTGCTTATAACTTTTACATTATAAATATAATGAAAAAAATATTAAATTTTAATAAATATTTGAATAATTCTAAGTAAATATTTGCTACATGTAAACATATATTTATTTAGTACGGGAACATTAATTTCATTCAACTATCATTTTTTATTGAATGAATATTTACTTATTGTAAGTAAATGTTTACTTAGCATTAAAAGAAAATAATAAAATTTAGTAAATTTTTTTTAATATACTACGCAAATGCCATGTATGTATCTTTATTAATAAAAAAAATCATAAACAACGAAAAAAACCATTAAAAAAATAAAGCCGTGTATGCCGTACCCGTAGAATGGCACCGAACAATTTTGTTACATCGGGCACAGCAACAGAGAAAATTATATATCAACGGAGCGCACTTCATAAATGTAACGAACAAAAATATTCTTGTAGCGCGATTGTAGCAATCTGTAAAAGATCTTTTATTTATATCTTTATCGAGTCTACGAATCATTAAAACGATAGACGATACACCGTAATTTTATCTCAGCTTTTAATGCTCAGCAGATATTCTTCTGTGCAAACCGCGATACATCGTTTAACTTTTCCAGTAGTTCAAGTCGACGTTTCTTTCGCCGAGCCATTGGTGCGATTAAGGTATATTCAAAAGCGTGGAGAGAAAAGCGTGGCATTCCCGTTTCCAGTGGGAACGATCGTTCGGCATTGTTGGATCGAGCGATACGTGCCGTATGCCGACGTGAGCTCATTATCGCGAGTTAGGTTGCCGTTCGTGATAACGGCCGTTCATGGCATACGGTTGCGGTGAGAGAAAGAGAAAGAAAGAGAGAGAGAAAGAGAGAGAGCGAGAGAAAGATGGAGAATAGATGAGGAGGAAGTCGAGGCGAGAATACGGAATTGCCGTCGGCGGAAGACGCACGAAGAAAGACCGAAAGGGTGAGAGAACGGTTGAAGTGGTGGTCGAAGGGTGCCGGGGTGGTTACAGAGACGCGAGAAAAGGGATCGATCGATCGGATATTTAGACGGGCGAATGGCAATATCGACAACCGATATCTGCTCCACATTCGAATAATAGAACTGCGCGAACGACGCACTGGGCATCTCTCTCTCTCTCTCTCTCTCTCTCTCTCTC